>NW_027468870.1:19671876-19679376 GCF_046254945.1 Alosa pseudoharengus | reverse complement strand
GCAGTTGTCTTTTGTTTTTCTCTTTCTCTGTCACTGCAGTCACACTGTCACTCACTCCCTTATGCACACACACTCTCTCTCTCTCTCTCTCTGTCTGTCTGTCTGTCTGGTTGATTGTTTTTTTTTGCTTTTCTTTTTTGTGGTCATCTTTTTGCATATTTTGTGGGTGTTTTTTGTTTTTTTGGGAGGGTGGGGTGGGGTGTGGAGGGAGGTTTTATTATGGGTTTGTTTTAATGTTACCTGGTTTCCTTTTTGACTGTCAATAAAGGAACCTTAAAGTCTCTCTCTCTCTCTCTCTCTCTCTCTTTCTTTCTCTCTCTCTCTCTATATATATATATCCCTTTCTCTTTGTGTGGTTTTGTCACACTGCACGTCCTTCTCTCCTAGTGTTGTCACTCCAGCATGACTTAGGGGAAGTGCCACGTGTGTTCAGGCTCTGAAATACAAACGGGGAAGGTTGTAATTGGTGACTTGCGTCCAGAAAGATGCCTGCTGATGCGCTTCATGCTCCGTGTTCTTCTCTTGCTCATGCTTCCTTGGAAATCAGTTGGGGGTTTGAGGGTTTTTTTGGGTCAGTCTGGCACGGGGCTTTTTGCAGTTGGCTGTCGGTTCAGCTCAGGTCTGCGACTGCCCTCTGGGTGTGGCGCCAGAGGAACTCCAACTCAAAGGGAGGTTACGGCAGACAGCACAGCCCAGGAGACGAAGGAGGTCAAACACAGAGAGGAGGACACAGGCGTGGACCAAAAAAGAGGAAGAAAACAACTCCGAGAGAGAGAGAGAGAGGGAGAGAAAGGGAGAGAGAGGCAGAGAGAAAGAAAGAGAGAGGGACAGAGAGAGAGAGGGAGGGAGACTTTGACTTGATTTTTTTTTTATTATTATCAGTCAAAAGGAAACAAACAAGTAAAAACAACGCATATTAAAACCCCAAACCCAGGGAGCGAGAGAAAGAGAAAGAGAGAGGAGAAGAGAGAGTGAGGAGAAGAGAAGAGAGAGGGGAAGAGAGGAGAAAAGAGAGGGGAAGAGAGAGAAGGGAGGGGAAGAGAGAGAAGAAAAGAGAGAGAGAGAGGAGAAAAGAGAGGGGAAGAAAGAGGAGAAGAGAGAGAGAAGAGAGGGGGAGAGTGAGGAGAAGAGAGAGGGAGGAGAGGAGAAGAGAGGAGAAAAGAGAGGGGAAGAGAGAGGAGGAGAGAGGGAGGAGAGGAGAAGAGAGTATGAGAGACCTGGAGAGTCCGTTTGGCAGCCTGCAGGCTTTGCTGAAGAGGCCGTGGCGAGCTGGTCCACCTGGCAAAGAAAGGTCACCACAGAGACGAGACGAGGCGCGGCAAGTGGGCGTCGGACTCTGAAGAGATATTTAAGAGCCTCACGCTCCTTAGCCCCGGGGTCCTGGCAGTCTAACGGGCTGCCTCTCCCACTGCCTGACCCGCTATCCACATACTTTATTAAAAATGCAGTACAAACAGCACAGCACAGGATAGGAGAGGAGAGGACAGGACAGGAGATGAGAGGATAGGACAGGAGAGGAGAGGACAGGAGAGGACAGGGGAGGACAGAGGAGGAGAGGAGAGGACAGGAGAGGAGAGGACAGGAGAGGAGAGGACAGAGGAGGAGAGGAGAGGACAGGAGAGGAGAGGACAGGAGAAGAGAGGAGAGGACAGGAGAGGAGAGGACAGAGGAGGAGAGGAGAGGACAGGAGAGGACAGAGGAGGACAGGAGAGGACAGGAGAGGAGAGGACAGGAGAAGAGAGGAGAGGAGAGGGCAGAGGAGGAGAGGAGAGGAGAGGGCAGAGGAGGAGAGGGCAGGACAGGAGAGGAGAGGAGAGGAGAGGACAGAGGAGGAGAGGAGAGGAGAGGAGAGGACAGAGGAAGAGAGGAGAGGAGAGGAGAGGAGAGGACAGAGGAGGAGAGGAGAGGACAGGAGAGGAGAGGAGAGGAGAGGACAGAGGAGGAGAGGAGAGGACAGGAGAGGAGAGGAGAGGAGAGGAGAGGAGAGGAGAAGACACCCCATCAGTGTGACTCAGGGCCAGACACCGGCTTATTCAGCCTGACACCAGAAATGACCCGCCGCCCGGTCCCCTGTTGGCGCCTCTGGCCACGAGGCTGCAGTCAGTGCCACTCTGACTGTCAGTGGTGGTGTTGTCACTAATAGGAGACGCGCTGGCCTGGGGAAGTGCTGCATGCACACAGAGGAACAGCAAGCCAGAGAGAGACTCGCTCAGGGGTGGGCCAGAACAGAGCCACATCTGAGCCAGAATAGAGCCACATCTGAGCCAGAACAGGGCCACATCTGAGCCAGAATAGAGCCACATCCGGGCAAGAACAGAGTTCCATGTGGGCCAGAACAGAGAGCTGCATGTGGGCCAGAACAGAGCCACATGTGGGCCAGAGAAGGGCCGTATGTGGGCGAGATCCATGCCGGAGTTGGCCTTTCTGGGCGGTGTTTGTGCGTAATGCGAAGGGATGTTTGGGTGTGATAAGCGATAAGCGATGCAACCTGCAGCGATCTACTCTTCTGAAAGTCAAGATTTAGAGGTGATATGCCAGAAATACAAAAAACAGGCCCAGTGGACAGGGCTACTCAGCCTTCAGCTCCATCCTCGTAAGACACACGGTGTTAAAGAAATCTGCGTCATTCCTGCACTAATAAAAAACAAAAAGATAGTGAAAACACAGTAATAAGCTGGAACAGTGTGTGGTGTGTGTGTGTGTGTGTGTGTGTGTGCGCGTGTGTGTGTGTGCGCCGCCCCCCTCTCATCTGCTGGCTGGGTTTTACAGCTGTGTTTGAGATTTAATGATACGCCAGCCTGAATCATAGCGACTCCCAGACAAGAGGCTTGATTTGTGTGGAGACTCTGATGACGTGGTCGCTGGCAGACCTTTGGGGAAGCGCATCGCGGAGTAGCAGTTTGCCACCAGGCAGCCACCGACACAAACAACACATGAAAAGATGTCAACTGTCAGCCAGCGGACATTTTTACTGGGCTTTAAAAAGACGCATTTGAAGGTCATTGTATACCACCCAGGTGGATTTAAATGTTATATTTATATATTTTTTCAGATAGCCTTTTTTGGCCTGTAAATGCTATTCCTTCACACAGGAGCACCGGTGTACGAAGACAAATAAGTCGTAGCCGTGTATGTCGTCCCTGGCTGTGTCCAGACCTAACCAGATTTGCACAGATGTGTTCGCTGCCTGTGATATTTATAGCCTGTAATCTGTATAGGGGCGTTAAGTTCTCAGCAGCGGTGTAGGAGAGGAGAGAAGAGGACAGGACTTTTGTTCCACCAGAGACTTTTCAGACCGCTCTTGGATCGTTCTGGGACACAGCTAGTTCTGATCAGGGCCAGAGGTGAGCCAGAGGTGGGCCAAGTCCGGTCCAGGTGTAGATGCCCATCAGTTGTGGTTCCACCCAGCTGTGGTCATGGGCATTTGTGAGGCTCTGGTTTGGTGTGTTTGTGTCTGGGGTTTTCACCATTGATGTTTGTTGTGAGTGTGAGAGAGTTGGTGTTTGGTGTGTGTGTGTGTGTGTGTGTGTGTGTGTGTGTGTGTGTGTGTGTGTGTGTGTGTGTGTGTGTGTGTGTGTGTGTGTGTGTGTGTGTGTGTGTGTGTGTGTGGTTAAACTCAGGGCCAGATACACAGTGGCAGGAAGTCTTCTGGCGTAACTGCAAACACACAATGGAGGAGCGTAGGGGTACAGTACACCAGAACAGCCTTACTCTTGAGCAGTTAGGAGCTCATTCACATTCATATTGAATTCCCTGCCCTGTGCATGGTCCTACAGGAACATTCCTGAAACACCCGAAGACCCAGGAAAGGGCATGTTGAGTTCATAGAGTGCCCAGTGGACTCTCCAAAGGGTTTAGTCATGCCTACACCGCGCTGCTTTCCCGTGTCTTTGAGGATGAGTCACTTTCTTTCACCTCATGAAAGTTTAGAAATGCTAACACGGCCTTCCAGAACTGTCCCCATGTGCCCCCAGCCCACACACACACGATTCCTCTGCCCTAACCCCAACGCATACACACACACATACACACACACACACACACAATTCCTCTGCCCCTACTCCCAACACACACATACACATGCACACACACACACACACACACACACACACACACACAATTCCTCTGCCCCCACCCCCAACACACACACACACACACACACACACACACACTCTGCACTGTCCTGCCGTGCCATGACAGCAAAACAAATCCCCCAAACACAAGAGGACGTGTGTGTGAGTGTGTGTGTGTGTGTGTAGTAGGCTAACCCCCCCCCCCCACGCTCCACTCGGCTATCACTGGGTATCTGGAGCCCGTGGCCCCTGGAGGCTTGCTCTGCATAATCCAATCCTGTGTGCTTTGCCAGGCTGTAATATTCAAATTAAAATCATGTCGGGGAATAGAAATGCCTCTCTGCAGGACCCCAGCACCGGGGGTGACCGTTTACTTTGCCTTCCTTGCAGTATTGCGCTCTAATTTATATGCCAGGGCCCCCCTCCTGCCCTGGCGATAATGAGAAAAATATGCCTCCGCCTCTGTTTACTGAGCTGGGCTATCTGCCTGACGCTCTCCATATTGTTTGAATACAAACGGGAGTGAAATGATCAGGTCGGCAGGTTAGATCACGCCTTTGTTTTTGTTTTTTTGTTGTTTGTTTGTTTGCTTGTTTTTTTCCTGAATGGCAGCCGTCTTGATCTCGTTGAGCGAGACGACAATAGAATGTGTGAGAATGCGTGCGGCCGACCCGTACGCCTGTGGACCGGTTGGCTTTTTCATTTGGTGACTTTTACCCTTGCGTGCCCAGTTTGAAGGTGTTTAGCAAACGTCTGCACACTCACACACACACACACACACACACACACACACACACACACACACACACACACACACACACACACACACACACACACACACATACATAAGCACACATACACACAAACACACTCACACACACACACACACACACACACACACACTGCTCATGCAAACACACACAAACACACATGCAAACACACACAAACAATGTGTTTTTCCCTTTACTGATGTTCATCATTCAGGTTATCAGAAAGTCCTGGCATTTGAACTGTGTTGAGAGGACTGCTAGAGAGACAACAGGCTGTGCATGGACGCCTCCTACGCTGTTTTCTACCCCTCTCCACTGCCCTCCCCTCCTCCCCCCCGCCCCACATGGGGCAGTTCCTGAGCAGATTGTGCCGGGTGTTTTTCGGTTCAGTTGAACAAGTTCTAGCGTGACGATGGGCTCGGCGAGTGAGATCACACACACACACACACACACACACACACACAGGCGTGGTGACGGGCCCAGATGGTGGCAGGGCTGGCTGGGTTTGTTCACCTGGACGTCTGGTTCTTTGTGTCGGCGCCGCTTGGCACACGATGTCCGGCTCTTAACTGCCAATTGTCACATTTGAGTGGATCAAAGTGGACGCAGCCCATTGAAGTTGGCTTGGATGTGTCCACACCGGGCCAGACGGCACACCACAACAAGCCTGCACCTCTGCCTTTCTTATTGATCCTCCCTTGTTTTAACTTCTGTTTTATGTATTCTCTGGGAGGGGTGTGTGTAAGGTTGTGTGTGTGTGTGTGTGTGTGTGTGTGGACATGTGTGTGTGTGTGTGTGTGGACATGTGTGTGTGTGTGTGGACATGTGTGTGTGTGTGGACATGTGTGTGTGTGTGTGTGTGTGTGTGGAGATGTGTGGACATATTTGCATTAGCGTATGAAGTGTACGTGAGCCTATTTGTGTGTGTTCTGTTTGTGTGTGTACGTGTGTGATGTCTGGAAGTGCAGGGCCAGCTCTGTGTGTGTGTGTGTGTGTGTGTGTGTGTGTGTGTGTGTGTGTGCGTGTGTGTGTGTGTGTGTGCGTGCGTGTGTGTGTGTGTGTTTCTGTGCGTGTGTGCGTGTGTGTGTGTGTGTGTGTGTGTGTGTCTGGCTGGATCAGAACTCTAAAAGCTAATGGAGGGCCTCACTTCAAAGGCCCCGGGGAGCCGCCAGAGCCTCGCGCTCAATCAGCCAGCCGCCACAAGATTAAAGGCAGCCAGCCCGCATCACAGTCACACACACACACTCACACTCACACTCGCACTCACACACTCGCGCCCCGCGCTCATCACGTCTGATTAGCCCGGCCCGGTGGGCCGCCAGGAGCCACAGCACAGCGTCCAGAGCTCCAGCTGCTCCGGCTGACAGGCCAGGGAGGTGAGCTCTGCGGCCCAGCCCACAGTGAGCCTGAGTGGGGGAGAGGAGGAGTGCAGGACCCCTGAACGACCGGCCCTAGCTCCCTCTCTCTCTCTCTCTCTCTCTCTCTCTCTCTCTCTCTCTGTCTCTCACTCTCTCTCTCTCCCTCTCTGTCTGTCTGTCTGTCTGTCTCTATCCCTTTCCCTCTCTCTCTCTCTCTGTCTCTTTCTCTCTCTGTCTCTGTCTCTCTCTCCCTCTCTCTCCCTCTCTCTGTCTCTCAATTCAATTCAATTCAATTCAATTCAAGGTTGCTTTATTAGCATGACTGTAAGTAAGTACAGTGTTGCCAAAGCACAATTAAAACAGCATAACAATTAGAACATTGACAGCATTACAGGAAACAGTAACATGAAAAATGATGCCTGCATCGCCCATGTGCTGTGTGATACACACACACACACACACACACACACACACACACAGTCCTGTTTTAGTGACTGTGTGGGGTCACACAGGTGTTGTGAGAGAGAGGCTTGTGAGCTTTGATGAGGCTGAGAGGCTCTGTTGGAGTTTGAACATATGAAAACAGTGAGGTGACCGAGACCTCCAGAGTGGCAGTCTGATCATGCTGGTGTTCAGAATTGAGACACTACTGAGAACCACAACAAAAGGCGCAACAAACTATGAACAAATGGATAAATATATGACGAATATCAACTTTGTAGTGGATTTTTCTGTAAGAGTTCACTGTACGCTGATGTTCTGTTTAGTGCCATGTAAGTTATGGGCAGCTGTATTCAAATACAATAAGAACAGAAATGCGATGGATAACCATCTAAATACGAAACACACTGCTGACAGCAGCTAGCACTAGCAGTAATGCTAGCACCAGCACTTTACCGGCACGTAACGACTAGTCGAACAGTTGACAGCTATTATGAAAGCTTCTGGTAAAAAGTCAGTGGTTGTGAAAGCCCCTAGTGTGGAGTCCCACAGGTGCAAGGCTCTGTGTGGGAGAGGAGAGGCTGCTCTTCCTCTGTGAGTTTCGCTGTGGCAGTTTCTGGTCCTGGGGTGGTTGAGGCGAAGGTGTCCGGAACAGTGGGGAAGTAAAGGCATAGGTTAGGTGCGAAACAATGTTTGGTTGTTCGAAACCAAATAATGTCTTGCAAATATAGTCTTAAGAGGATGTCATTTTATGTGAATTAAATGGAATTGAAATTTGAAGAAGAAATGTAAGACATTTAGGCAATAGAAGGCTCAGACATTGACTAATGACGAGGGAGAGGGGCCTTCCCACATTGT
>NW_027468870.1:19654096-19659096 GCF_046254945.1 Alosa pseudoharengus | reverse complement strand
GAAGGATTCTCTACCTTCTACTTTTTTTCTTCTCTGGCCAGACCAGCCCCCCCTCGCATCCTCCTTTCTCTCTCTCTCTCTCTCCTTTCTTTCTTTCTTTCTTTCTTTCTTTCTTTCTCTGTATTGGGATTTTTATGTGTGTATGTATGTTTGTATGGTGCACGTCTTGGTGCACATCTTGATTTCATGGGTTGAGGAATGATCCAATAAATGGCCTTTGAAACCTCTCTCTCTCAATCTCTCTCTCTCTCTCTCTTTCTTTCTCTCTTTCTCTGTCTCTCTCTCTGGGGTGCAATCATGAATTTGATCTTTATTTAAAGCCTTATATTACGACTGATTAAAAATGCATTGCTGGCCGTTTATATGAGAGCGGCTTGCGGCTCTGGGCTGCCCTTCGCAGGACTGCCCTGGACCACGCTGTGCGGGCGGTGGGCAGGCGGGCCTGTGATGTCTAATTGGTCTGAAGGTTGGCAAACCTTTGAACGAGTCACGACTGCCTGTGAGATGCGTGCGCCGCCTGCCGATCGCCTTGTTTATTCGGCCAGTTCTCCCTCTCTCTCCCTCTCTCTCCCTCTCTCTCCCTCTTTCCCCCTCTCTCCCCCTCTCTCCTCCTCTTGTAGTTGCTCATGTCTAGGAGATGGGGGATTACAGGGCAGTCAGATATGCCGGACTCTGAAACATAGCTTGACCTGAACTGGTATATATCTGGTGATCTGATGTACTGTCTGTGTATCAGGGCCAAGTCAGAATTACTTGAACTATTGCATAGTTTTTGCCCAGAGTGTACAGGTACAAAGATGAATAAGGCAAAGGCAATCACTGTAAACACCAGGATGGATATAGCCACTGCCCTTAGAGAGCTGCCTTCATTTGAAGATTCTATAGCCAATTAAGAGTTTGCACAAAGTGCATGGAATGCGAGATGTGGTGTTCTGTTTTTGTTTTGATTTGTTTTTCAGTATGCTCTCTCTGTACGTGATATGTTTTTTGCATAATAATAAAAAAGCATAATCACACACACACACACACACACACGCACACACACAATTTAGCCTCTTTTTCTGTCCTCAGTTGCCTGTCATTGAGACACACAGTTCATTCACAGTTTAGGGTGTAGTTTTGAATTGATGGGGCTTCTTACCAAATCTATGGTGTCCATGGGCACCTGGGCTCCCAAGGCTACCCCCCCCCCCCCTAGTCTGTTCTCACTCATTAGGCCCTGGCTACAGGAACATTTGCACTGCTAATATTTTATGCACTGCGCTGTTAAACCTACACCCTATGGGAACCGTTAGCCTATTGATTCCTCTGGGCCTGTGCATTAGGAGAGAGAGAGAGAGAGAGAGAGAGAGAGAGAGAGAGAGAGAGAGATGGTATGGAGAGAGAGAGACATATGGTAGAGGGAGAGAGAGAGAGAGAGAGAGAGAGAGAGAGAGAGAGAGAGAAAGATTGTATGAAGGGGTTTTGCAGATTGCCAACGGGCGTTTGAGGACGCTGTGTGGCGTAATGCGAGACGGGCATGCGAGGGTAATCCGCACCTTGTGGCACTGAGTGTATGTGTACTCTGTGTGTGTGTGTGTCTATGTGTGTGTGTGAGAGAGAGAGAGAGAGAGAGAGAGAGAGAGAGTGAGAGTGTGTGTGTGTGTGTGTGAGTGTGTGGCACTCCAAAGTGGATCCACTGAAGTCAGGCTGTCACCCAACAGTGTCTTCCAGAGACCTGAGGCGACTTCTCCATACCTTCTCCTGCTCTTACACACACGCACACACACACACACACACACACACACACACACACACACACACACACACACACACACACACACACACACACACACACACACACACACACACACACACTCACTCTCACTTTCACACTCACTCACCTTCTCCATCTCCATCTCCTGCTCCGTCGCGCTGATCTGCACTCCACACCCCCCCCCCCCAGTCAGCCTCCTCCTCCTCCTCCTCCATCTCCATCTCCCCCAGTCCGCTTCACAGTGAGATGCCCCCCCCCATCTGTCTCCTCTCTTCCTCTTTAGTCTCGGTAGAGAGGTAACAACCCCCCCCCCCCCCCATGCATGGAACACCCTATTTGTTTGTTTACGGCGTATTTGGTCGCCCCTGCTCCCCATTAACATTTATATTGCGGCTGAAGGTGCTGAGAGTCTCAGGCTCAGCAGGGCCCAGGCATGAGAGAGAGAGAAAGGGGGAGAGAGAGAGAGAGAGAGAGAGAGGGAGAGAGAGAGCGAGAGAGCGGTGATGGAAAGAGAGGGGGAGAGAGATAGAGCGATAGAGAGAGAGAGAGAAGGGGGCCCGAGACCAAGACGTTCGCTCACACGCTTTTATCTCGTTTTACGCTCGCCTCAGAACATCATTCCTCTTCAATCGCTCGCTCGTGTTCACTCACTCCTTTTTTCTGTCTTTCTCTCTCACTCTCTCTCTCTCTTTTCGTCTATTTCTATCCCACTCTCCCCACGACCCTCTTTTCTATTTCTTTCTTTCTGTTTATTTTACCCTCTCTCTCTTTTTTTCTTCTCTTCTCTCTCTTCCCTCACTCCTCCTCCTCCTTCTCCTCCTCCTCCTCCTCCCGTGGAGCGGCTGGTCCCCTCAGCAGTGGCTCGTATCCATGCTGTAATGCGTATGATGGGTTTGTGTCGGAAAATCTGCTTTCAAAAGTGCCGCGAGTATTTTGTTTAGACTGATATTTGAATTTCAATGGTGTCTCATGCATTTTTGAAGGTTAGAGTATGAAGGCTTTTGGTGTGAGAAAATTGATGTTTTTTTTTTAGTTTTGCTGCAGAACACAGACACAAACACACATGCTCTCTCTCTCTCTCTATTTCTCTCTCTCTCTCATACACACACACACACAGAACACACACACTCACACACTCACACGTACACACTTTGTTTGTGAAAGTTGAAATGCTCTCAGTAGAATCCGCCCTGATGAAAACCCCCTTTGGGAGAGCAAAGCAGATGCACTGGAATGAGTTTAGCCTGTAGTAAGTAAATATAGTCTTTATCACAGTAACAGACAGGCTTAGGTTAGTCCACCACCAAACGCAATCTTTACACATAGTCAAAGGAGTTTTTGCGAAATCCAGAAATGAAACACTGCTAGCGCCATAGCTATTGAAATAGCGAACATTGTATCAGAAATATATTTGTGACGGTGCATCCTCTTTTGAACTGTGATCATAGACATCCTGGATATGGATGTGACGTGTTTGTTTTTGTTCTGGGCATTTAGAAATTAAGCACAGTCACCAAAGGGCTACTGTTTACTGGAGCACTTCTGGACACAAAGACTTGCAATTTATATAGATATAATGATAGCACTTTATTTTAGTCCGATATCCAGTAATTAGAAGTAATTACATGTAGAAACACATTTATCAATGTTTATAAAGTCTATAAATGTACTATTTATAAACATGTCTGCACTTGGAAATAGTGTGTATGTGGGTGTGTGCTGTGCGTGTTTGTGAGTGTGTGTGGGTGTCTGTTTGTGTGTGCGTACATGTGTTAGACTGTCTGTATGTGTGTGCGTTTGTGTGAGTGTGTGTGTAAATGTGTGGTGTGGTGATATAAGACCAAGGGTTTCACCCTGGGTGGTTGAGGTAAGATCTGGTCTAATGGCTGTTTACACTGGGCAGGTGTGTGTGTGTGTGTGTGTGTGTGTGTGTGTGTGTGTGTGTGTGTGTGTGTGTAGTGTACATGTGTGAAAGTTGAGCCAGGCCTTCTGAACTGAGAAAATGAGAGAAAGGACACACACAAACACACAGACACACACAGAGACACACATGCACCCTCTTTTCTGCGTCTGAACATGTGCAGACGTGTGGACGTGCAGATGCGCAGTGCTGTGATGTGAATGAGCTCAGAGACGTTGAACAGATCCCCAGATCTCGCTCCGCTGTGCTCCACCCTGCTAACCCCCCCCCCCCCCTCCTCCTGCTCACAGAGGCATGGCACAGTCAGTCACGTTCCCATCGGCCGGCTGGGCTCTGTCAAAAGTCGTCAAAACAGGCGTCTTCGTCAAATCGCATTTCCTTCTCTTTCTCATCCTCATCTTCATCCTCCTACTCCTCTCTCTCTTCTTCCTCTTCCCCCTCTCCTCCTCCTCTTCCCCCTCTCCTCCTCCTCCTCCTCCTCCTCCTCTTCTTCATCTTCCTCCTCCTCTTTCCCCTCTCCTCCTCCTCTTCCTCTTCCTCCTCCTCTTCTTCATCTTCCTCCTCCTCTCCCTTCTCCTCTTCCTCCTCCCCTCCTCTTCTTTATCTTCCTACTCCTCTTCCCCCTCTCCTCCTCTTCCTCCTCCTCATCTTCCTCTTCCTTCTCCTCCTCCTCTTCCTCCTCTTCCTCCTCCTCTTCTTCATCTTCCTCCTTCTCTCCCTTCTCCTCTTCCTCATCCTCCTCCTCTTCTTCCTCCCCGACCTCCGTCATGTTAGTTATTTCCAGAGTTCTTGCTGCTCAACAAATAGAGAAAAGCCACAAAATCAAAGTCATGGTTTCAGAGTCCAGGGACGTCCAGGCCTTCAGTGCACATAGCGCTCTGAGACACGAAGTGATGAAGTGTGTCCCTACTGTACTGGAAGAAGCTTTGAATGAAAACCCCCACACACACACACATACAAAATGAACTAATGTGAATGTGAATATATAAATAATATAGCTTAAAAATAAATGCTAGATAATACATCGCGAGCTTTGAGTGAGTGTGCAGTGGTGGGGTGCTAATGGCTGAGCAGGGTGACTAGCGCTAAAAAGCTCTGATGGAGCTGAAACTGACCCCCACTGAGACCGCACGGCTGGGGGGCCACCTCTCCATTAAGCATTCATCTGCAATTTTTTCTCTTTTCTTCCTTTCTTTCTCTCTTTCTGTCTTTCTGTCCTCCTGTCTTTCCTTCTTTCTTTTTATCTTTATTTGTCCTCTATTTGTTTGTCTATTTATTTATTGGTTTGTTTGTTTGTGTGCTGCTGTGGTGGGATCTGACAGC
>NW_027468870.1:19639096-19641596 GCF_046254945.1 Alosa pseudoharengus | reverse complement strand
TAGAGGGGAGTATAAGGGGTGTGTGTGTGTGTTTGTGTGTGTGTGTGTGGGGGGGGGGGGGGGGTTCTGTGGAGGAAGGGCACACTAGTCCTCTCCAGCAGCTTACTGTCTCGCCATAATCAGAGCGTATGGCTCTGGCCGTAATCAGCTAGCTTTGAAAATCAACAAGGCACACAGAAAGGGCTCTGATTGGGGCCAGGGGCAGTGGGGAGCAAAGAACAGAAAAAAAAGAAAAAAAAGGAAAAGGAGAGAAAAATGAAGAAAGAATGAAGAAAAACGATGAGAATTTGCCATGAAGGAGAGCGTGTGCTGACTGTCTGCCTGGCTGTGAGTGAGTGTGTCTGGGCTGGGCTCCTGTGCCCTTGTTTAAGAGGGCGCCAGGCGGGTAGTAATCACCCCTCTTCCCCGGCTCTGTGATTTCCCTAACGAGGGCCGATGGAAGAATCAAGTGCAGGTAAACGCAGGGTGACAGGTTGGCCAGGGGGTGAAAGGGAGACGATGAGGAGAGAGAGAGAGAGAGTGAGAGAGAGAGAGGAGAGCGGAGACGTCTGGAGAGGTGTCTGGTCCACCCCCGTGTCCTTGCTATCGGTCTAATAACCCCGGCGGCCTGTCTGTCATCAAAATGGACTTTTCTGGTGTCATTAAGTTTGACCTTGGCCTTAATTTATATTTCTGTGAGTTCTCAGTTTGTTGATTCCTCAGCTGTTTTTAATACTTCTGTTGTCACTACTCCTGGTTCCTATTATCATGTCTCATCCCTATATCATGATAGATGGACGGTTGTTTTTAACACTTCTGACACGTACTTCTCTGTTTCTCATGGAGTTGTATGAACCAGCTTCAATGGCCTGCTGTTGTTTCACATTTCTTCTCCATGTTCCTCTTCTTGGTTCTCTTGTTTTTTTTTTTAGTATACACTTTTTGGCCTTCATTTAGATAGGGCCATGGACACTGGCAGGACGGGAGTGGGAGAGAGAGAGATGAGGTGGGATCGGGAAATGACCACACGACGGATTGGAACCTAGGTCCCTGTGGGCACTTAGACTCGAGCGTGGTATGGACGCTGTGGCCACTGGCGCCATAGCAACCCCCTAGTTTCACTTGTTATTCCTCATGCTAGCCTATTTCTCATCGAGGTGTATGGATCTTGCTGTTGTGGAGTAGTCTGGCTTTCACCAGACCAAGCTCAATCTTTTAAGATTGAACATTAGTCTGGGGAGTCCGCTATGTATTTTCTACTGCACAAGAAGCGTGATCAACGGGCATAGTTCAAATGACTCTGTACGCAATTGGATAGTCATTCACCAATCTGACCAACGAACCGGGTGAGGTTTGCAGAGCGACGCGAAAACTCCAGGCTCTCCCGCTGTGGTCATCGTTTTAAACCTGCCAATAGCGCGCCAGGTAGATAAGCCAGTTTGTGATTGGCCCCTGCAAAAGTGTAACGGAGGCAGGAGAAAGCTGAGCTGCAGGGCGGAAAAGAAACCGCCGTCAGATCAGGCTGAGTTCACCCAGCCTAGTTGTGGAGGGATATGTAGGTGTGAAAAGGCTTCTGAGGCTGTTGGCTGTGTGTTGATGCCTCTGCTGTTGTGGTTCAGCCATTGATGGGCAGTTAATTTTGATACAGTGGAATGTGTACAGCTCTCTGCCTGTGGTCAACATGGGATTTTTTTGTTTGATTGACAGCATGCCCCGGCCTCAGTCTCAGGGGAGGAAATGGTTGAAGTGTGCCCTTGAGTGAGAAGAAGTGACCTTGTGTGCCCTCTCTGCCTGGCTTTCACATACACACATTAACACAAACATACTGTACACACACCGACACAACCCACATTACAGTTTTTATCAGTCGCTTTGGTGCTTTTCTCAGATCAGAATGAAAATTCTCATAACTATTAGTTCATCCTCCACAACATTTAGTCATTTGTGCACATCATAGTAGCAATTTCTCCTTTTGGACATGTATCAGTTGCTTTGTCATGTCAGTCAAAATGAACTATACTTATGGATGCTGAATAGTCGTTCCCAATAAAACTAAGTCTTCATTTCATTGCTTGAGTCATTACATACAAAATTGGTGAACTAGTTATCAAATTCTGTAGAATTGCAAAGAGCATATACAGTAAAAATGTGAAACGTACATATTCAGTGTCTTGTACACACTTACTCTCCTAACTACAGCAATTTCTAACTTTACTGTATTTTCAAATTGCTGTACAAGTAGTGTATAGTGCTGTCTTGAGTATATTCAGGTAGTGTCACCGAGTTCTGACCTTTTTTTGCATAAGAAAACACTGAGAGAATAAACTGCCATAATGAAAACATGACAAAGCCATTTGACTATCTTGTTCATAAACGATGGTGTCAAGACTTCTCATTTTGATGACACTGACAGTTTCATTGACATAAATACTTGCTTTTGAGGAATGGACTATCCATTTTGAGCAAGTGACGTGCTTTTGCAGGTTATCCACTAGGTTTTGCAGTTTGCACAAATTGTTTT
>NW_027468870.1:19632984-19636396 GCF_046254945.1 Alosa pseudoharengus | reverse complement strand
CTATCACGCCGAGGAGCTGGAGGAGCCGTAGGAGGCAGCCGGAGGAGCGTGTATGTGTGTTTGTGTGTGTGTGTGTGTGTGTGTGTGTGTGTGTGTGTGTGTGTGTGTGTTTGTGTGTGTGTGTGTTTGTGTGTGTGTGTGTGTTTGTGTGTGTTTGTGTGTGTGTGTGTGTGTGTGTGTGTGTGTGTGTGTGTGGGGTGGGGTGTGTGTGTGTGTGTGTGTGTGTGTGTGTGTGTGTGTGTGTGTGTGTGTGTGTGTGTGTGTGTGTTTGTGTGTGTGTTTGTTTGTGTGAGGTGGGGGGTCTTGAACAGTGACTTGTGTTTCTATTACTGAGATCGAGTGCGATAAAAGTGAGTGATGTTGATAAATTCTCACAGAGGCCTTTATCACGCCAGGCAGCGGGCGGAGACAACAGTGTGGGGCGGCAGACAGCGCTGATAACCTGTGAGGAGCAGGAGGTGGAGGGGTGGAGAGAGAGAGAGAGGGAGAGAGAGAGGGAGGGAGAGAGAGAGAGGGGGGGAGAGAGAGAGGGGGAGAGAGAGGGGGGGGGAGAAAGAGGGGGGGAGAGAGAGAGGGGGAGAGAGAGGGGGGGGGGAGAAAGAGGGGGGGGAGAGAGAGAGAGAGGGAGAGAGAGGGGGGGAGAGAGAGAGGGGGGGGAGAGAGAGAGAGAGGGAGAGAGAGGGGGTGAGAGAGGGAGGGAGAGAGAGAGGGGGGGAGAGAGAGAGGGGGGGGAGAGAGAGAGAGAGGGAGAGAGAGAGGGGGGAGAGAGGGAGGGAGAGAGAGAGGGGGGGGGAGAGAGAGAGAGAGGGAGAGAGGGGGGGGGGGAGAGAGAGAGAGAGGGAGAGAGAGGGGGGGGGAGAAAGAGAGAGGGTGGAGGGGTGGAGAGAGAGTTAGAGAGAAGAGAGAGGGTGGGAGAGGGTGGAGAGAGAGAGTGAGGGAGAAGAAGAGGGGAGAGGATAGAGGGAGAGGGATGGAGAGAGAGGAAGAGAGAGGGAGAGAGGAGGGGGGGCCTGGAGGTTGTGGTCTGCCCAGGTGGCCGGATAGATGGTCAGACCAACAGCACCTCAATCCAGCCCTGCTGCTCCGGGGCACGGCTGCTCTTTGCATGGAGCCTGGGTACTAGCCAAATGTCACAGCCTCCCATGCAAAGCACCACACACACACACACACACACACACTTCACACACACACACTTTTGAGCTGTTGAGCCGCACACCACAAACACAAAGCAGCTGATCAGCTGTGTGAACCTGTCAGGTGTCATCAGGCACATGTGGTGTTGTGGTGCGTTGTGTTGCTCTGTTGTATTGTGTCATGTCATGTTCTGTTGTGTTGCTCTGTTGTATTGTGTCATGTCATGTTCTGTTGTATTGTGTTCTGTTGTATTGTGTCATGTTCTGTTCTGTTGTGTTCTGTTGTATTGTGTCATGTCATGTTCTGTTGTGTTCTTTTGTATTGTGTCATGTTCTGTTGTATTGTGTCATGTTCTGTTCTGTTGTGGTGTGTTGTGTTGTTCTGTTGTATTGAGTCATGTTCTGTTGTATTGTGTCATGTTCTGTTGTGTTGAATTGTGTCGTGTCGTGTTGTGTTTGGTTAGCTAGTGTCGTGTCTTGTTGTGTTGTCAGTGTGCTGCTGTCATGTTAATGGCTGGAAGCCTTCAGTTGTAGAAAACATTTAGCCTAGTTGTTGGGAGGGCCCCGACGTGCTTAATGCACTAAGCGTGCTCTGTTGCTGATGCACTTAGCCGTGCGTTGTTGCCCTCGCCGTGTTTTGGGTAATAGCCCTGCGTATTTTCTCCCCGCTTTGAAATTAATTGAGGCTTTAATGCACTCTTACTCCTTCGCACGGCGAAGGCTAATTGTGTTTTAGAGAGACAGGAGAGGGAGAGAAGGAGTGGGAGAGAGAGAGAGAGAGAGGGAGAGAAGGAGTGGGAGAGAGGGAGAGAGAGAGAGAGAGGGAGAGAAGCGAGAGAAAAGAGAAAATGGTCATTGTCATAAGTGTTGAGCATTTTGATGTGGTTTTAAAAGTCCCAGTGCGTGAAGTCAGGCAGAAGCAAACATGTCAGATATGGAACAGGCGCCCTAATGGCCAACACAGTACCCCACCACCACACACACACCCCCTTTAAAAAGCTGTTTTGATTTGTCTGTGTGGTTAAAGCCACTTTGTCTTCTTAAATGTGGTGAAACAGACAAACAGACACACACACACACACACACACACACACACACACATAGGTACTCATGCAAACACACACACACATACACACACATATACACACAGGGTCTCTCTCTTTGACCAAAAAGATACATGTACATGTGGTTTGTGATAATGAAAGCTCGATCTAATGCAGAGCCCTGGACACAGGTCGAGGATGAGAGTGAGTAAAAAACAGGAGGCCTCTTGGTACTGAAGTTCTGATTGGATCAGAGGCATTTCCAGGCCTCTGTCACAGCCGTAATAACTCCATAACTCCATAACTCCATAACTCCACAGCCATTTTCCCCATTCTGGTGTGCGTGCGTACGGAATGTTCCCCAGATACTGATCTACTAGATCCTCCTCCTTACATTTAAAGCTATTAACAATCTTGCTCCTCAGTATCTTATTGAGCTCCTCCATATCAAGACACCCATCCGTTCTCTCAGATCTTCTTCCTCCATCCAGCTCATCCTCCCACCTGCTCGTCTGGTTACCATGGAGTCTAGAGCTTTCAGTCACTCAGCCCCCCACCTCTGGAACTCTCTGCCCCACTACATTCAACACTCCACGTCCATAACCACTTTCAAATCTCACCTAAAAACTCATCTTTTCAGACAGGCCTACTCTCTTTCATTTTTTTTTCTTTCTCTTTCTCTCTTTTTTTTGCTCTTTTTTTTATTAATAGTATTATAATGTTATTTTATTGCTTGTTTTCTCTGATTGCTTGTTTAATGGATTGAATGTTATATTGTTGGTTTTGTAAGGTGACCTTGAGTGTTCAGAAAGGCGCCCATAAATAAAATGCATTATTATTATTATTATTATTATTATTATTATTAATCCTGTGGCGTAGAGATGATAGAGAGGCGAATATATGGCCACGTTCACACCGTACCATACTGGGAGGAAAGAGAACATCACACACTTTTAATGGTGCAGCGGCATCTAGAAACTCACTGATCGCTTCACTCCTGATGGGCTTCATTTTGATCAGTTTCTTTGATTGTGAAATAAGAGCATGGGTTTAGTAATGCACCTGACGTGTGTTCAAATTCGCAAACGTTTGCGATTGTGAAGAAGATCCCCGGCCCCGTTTTTTGTCTGTATTGCTAATTTGCTAAGTTGTTAAGGCTCAGTTAGCAGCATGTGAAATGAATGTGTACACAAGAGCACATCCAGCGATGTTTATGCATACTGAAATACTGATTCT
>NW_027468870.1:19617984-19622984 GCF_046254945.1 Alosa pseudoharengus | reverse complement strand
TTTTGGACGGCCTTGGCTGCAGAGCGTCCAGTGTAAACTTAAAGCTCTGGCCTGTCCAGTGTCCAGCATCCAC
The DNA here is from genome assembly GCF_046254945.1 of Alosa pseudoharengus. Taxonomy (NCBI): domain Eukaryota; kingdom Metazoa; phylum Chordata; class Actinopteri; order Clupeiformes; family Clupeidae; genus Alosa; species Alosa pseudoharengus. Next base: position 19,622,911 of record NW_027468870.1, on the reverse strand, counting down.
TCACACTGAGCTGCACTCAGAGCTTCTCTGACAGTCGGTTTTATTAAGGCGCCATTTTCCGTTGCATAAGTGGCATTACGGTATTGACCTCTATGAGGAGCCTCGGGGGCGGTAATCACACTGTCCAACCCCCATTACACAGCAGGTTCTGTACACGAGGAAAGAGGTTGGCAAGATTAGTTGCTAAAATTGGCCTCTGCAGGCCACTATCCTGCAAGGAAGGCATTTTGCTTACTGTTTTTCTCTCTCTCTCTCTCTCTCTCTCTCTCTCTCTCTCTCTCTCTCTCTCTCTCTTGTTTTTACCCTCTCTGGCTCAGTCCATCGCTTTTTCTTTCAATCTTTTTCTCACTCACTTTCCCTCGTTCTGCTTGTCACTCACTCTTTATGGTCTTCACTCTCTCTCTCTCTCTCTCTCTCTCTCTCTCTCTCTTACTACCTCTGTATCTCCCTCACCCTCCTTCCCTCGCTCTCTCTCTCTCTCCATCTCCCTCCTTCCCTCGCTCTCTCTTTTTCCATCTCCCTCCCCCCATCTCTCCTCTCTCTCTTTCCTTTTCCTTCTCTTTCTTTCTCCCTGTTTCTCTCTGGTGTGTGTGTGTGTGTGTGTGTGTGTGTGTGTGTGTGTGTGTGTGTGTGTGTGTGTGTGTGTGAAGATAGATAGCGAGTGACAGGTGATATTTTGAGTGCACTGGGCTGCGCTGAGTGGCACAGAGGCTCATGGGTAGGCAGCGTCCGGCCCTCTGACTGACAGCCGCTCCTCAGGCCGAGGCCCTGGCCACAGCCCGACACAGAACAGAATTACAGCATCATATTTCATGTCTCTCTCTCTGGTGTGTCTCTCTCAGCGCTGGTCAAGGTGCTCTGTCCCTCCTGGAGTACTGCGCTATGTGAAACGAGGCCACGGCTTATAAAAGAATATAATATCCACTGCTGAATACAAGACTTTTGAGGCGATTGTTTGATTTTTCAAGAACTGCCAGAGGTTTTTTGAATGTAGTTTGGAAAAGAAATATCAGATCTGAAATCCTGTCATTTTCTGTGTTGTGAAGGGCATATGAGAATACGAGAATGCACTAAATGCAACTGTATGGGGATGGAAAGAGAGAGGGACAGAGAAAAGGAGGAGGGAAAAGAGAGAGAGACAGAGAGAGAGAGAGAGAGAGAGAGAGAGAGAGAGAGAGAGAGAGAGAGACAGAGGTTATTATTAGCCAAACTGTTATTATTCAAGAGCAGGCTACCTACACTCTGCACTTTTGCAGGTGTTTTCAAAGACAGCGTTTTTTCGCTTCGCTTGCAGATTTGCTGCTCAGGTGAGAAGAGGATGCTGGGAGAGTGCAGGGCCTTATTCACACATACAGGCCTCGGCTGGCTACGCTAAGCTGCAGATTTGGAGGGGAAGTCCTGAGATCTAGGTGTGTGTGTGTGTGTGTGTGTGAGTATGGTATGTATGCGTGTGTGTGTGTGTGTGTATGGTGAGTGTGTGTGTGTGTGTGTGTGTGTGTGTGTGTGTGTGTGTGTGTGTGTATGGTATGTATGTGTGTGTGTGTGAGTGTGTATGTGTGTGTGTGTGCGCGTGTGTGTATGTGCGTCTGCTTAGTCAGCCCACACATCCACAAACACACACACACATACACACACACACACACGCTGTGCAGGCAGCAGCAGTCCTCTGCAACACGTTCAGGTACAAAAAGCTGAGGTGTCCCTCGAGGGAGTAGTGGTGAGGGGGGGCATCCTCATCTCTCCCTCATCCTGCACAGTTGACAACAGAAAGCAATTTTCAATGTCCTCTCCCTCTCTTTCTCTCTCTATTTCTCTCTCTCTCCCTTTGTCTGTCTTTGTCTCTACCTCTTTCTTTTTTTCTCACTGTCCTTCTCTTTTCTCCAACCCCCTCTCTCCTCTCATCTTCTTGTGTGGTGCAGTGTGTTCCCTCATGTGTGAGACAGAGAGAGAGAGAGAGAGAGAGAAAGAAAGAGAGAGATAGAGGTGGTTTGATGCTAAAGCCTAATGAAGCCTCATAGGCTTTGCCTGCCGTGCAGCGATGCTGCCTCTCTCCTGGAGAGAGAGAAGGTGTGTGTTTGTGTTTGTGTGTGTGTGTGTGTGTGTGTGTGTGTGTGTGTGTAGGAGAGAGAGGAAAGCACACCTGGAGACACCTGTGCCACGGGGTTTCCCGCCGAGACTCAGCAGGGGTGACAGACTCGCTAGCATTGGCTGCGGATGAGAAAACAGCATGCTGCAGATTACCAGGGCTTTGTGTTTAAGGCGGCGATTCAGAACTTATCTTCTTCACTCGTCCTTCTTCACAGGCCACGAGCAGGTGGCCACGAGCAGGTCAAACAGAAATGAATTGAGTTTTCAGATGAAAACCGTCTGAATTACAAGTGATTTAAGGTGTCAGTTGTAAATGTTACTCTCCTGAGTTCAGTTTACCCAGATAGACTAGTAGTTACATAAAGGTGATTCTGTCTCGTTTTTTTTTGTGTGTGTGTGTGTGTGTGTGCGTGTGTGCAACTGTGCATGTGTGTGTGTGTGTGCGTTTTGTGTGTGGCTGAGATGGAAAGACCTTGACAAACCACAGGAATTTGTCAAAGTACAGTCTACCCAAGCATTGCGGGAAAGAAATTCCAAATAAAGTACTATTTTATTTCTCATATTTGCCATAATCATTTAGAGGGCTGGTCGGTTTGATATGTAATGTCTAAGAAATCTAAGACTCTAAGGTTGTGGGGTCCAGATGCATCTGGAGTGTCCAGGAGACTGTGGTAGATTAGCATGCCAACATTTTGTGAAAGTAGCTTATTTACTGTCTCCCCCACTGTTAGCCTAGCTTAGCATAGCTCATTGAGTTGGGCAGAAATAACTAGTCTACAGCACCCAAAAGTGACAAAAGAACTTCAATTTTTACAACTCTGGTCTTTTCATCGGACATTATTTGCAGCTCATTTTGTTGGCCATGTCACTGCTGTCCACTTTTCTTCTCGTCTGTTATGTGGCTCTTCAGTTCCCTGGTAGGGCCTGGCTTGGCACAACGTTAGCCTGGCGTGGGCAAGCATGGCATGACCGCACTGCCCAACTCCAACAAGCGCCAGTGAGTCAGGAGCAGCGTGAGGTCTGGTGCCAGCAGTGGAAGTTTTTGGTTGAGTGTGTGTGTGTGTGTGTGTGTGTGTGTGTGTGTGTGTGTGTGTGTGTGTGTGTGTGTGCGTGTGTGCTCTGCTGGTTGAGTGCCCTCTCGAGTGGGCAGCATCATGCCCATCTGTGACGGCCCTCTGTGTGCTGCTGTGCCAGTTAGTTGATGCCCTCTGTATGCTGTCTGGTCTGTTGTGGGCGTGGTGGAGGAGGTAGCGTCTGACCACAGGTTGGCCACAGTTCCATTCCTGAACTCCCCGCCGCTGCGAGTCCGTGTTGCTTTGGATAAAAGCGTCTGCAAAATACCACTGAACTTTAACACTAGCTCTGTTAGGAGAGGCTCTCTAAATGCTGCAAAGCCTTATGTTTCAGGAGGTAAAATCCTGAAAAAAATCAATTTGTCTCCTTAAAAGAAATGACACACACTGATTAACGATTACCCAAATACTTGGTGATTCATTTTAGGCCTCTGGCCTCTGTGTGGTCATGGTTAATGTGGAGTGGATGCGTGTGTGTGTATGTATGTTTGTGAGTGTGTGTGTGTTTGTGTGTGTGTGTGTCTGTGTGTGTGTGTGTGTGTGTGTGTGTGTGTGTGTGTGTGGTCATGGTCAGGGTGGAGTGGAGGCGTGTGTGGTGCCAGACAGCCAGGTGTGGTGGTGGGACCTCTGGCTCTCAGGGTGTAGGAGAGCGGACTGGCCAACAGCCAGCCAGACAGCCATCCTCCCCACACAGCACACTGAGCCCTGCTCCTGGACATTTGACTGTGTGTCTGTGTGTGTGTTTGTGTGTGAGTGTGTGTGAGTGTGTGTGTGTGTGTGTGTGTGTGTGTGAGAGAGAGAGTGTGTGTGTATGTGTGTGTGTGTGTGTGTGTGTGTGTGTGTGTGTGTGTGTGTGTGTGTGTGTGCGCCTGTGTTCATGTACGTTCATGTGTGTGTTGGGTGTCTGTGTGTATTGAATGTTTGGAATTTTGGCTTTTTTCCTGGAACAAGACCGGTGGGTGCGGTGTGGTACTGTACTACACCACCACCAAGGCCTGGTAGGAGTCCTCACTCAGCGGGGGGTGGTTACCATTGAATGGAAGCACATCCTCCAGGCAGTCGAAGGGCTCAAGCTGCCCCAGGAAGAGTGTCTGGATATCGGGGTAGAGATAATCAGGATCCGGCCCCTTCCTCCCTCCATGCCCCCCTGCTTCCTTCCTGCCTGTGCGGTGGCGAGCGCATTGACCGGCCCAGCGTGGGGCACTGAGAGTGGGCAGAGAGTGGCAGCGCCAGGGTGAGTTGGGTCGGTTGAATGGCTTTGAACGCACCATGTGGTCCGGGGGACCCCATAGGGGTCATTATTTTGGGTTCAGGGCAGAGGGGCAGGCGGGTTGTAGGGTGGAGGTGGGGTATTTTCTTTCTAAATGCCCTCCTGTGGAGGCAGTTGTTTTTTTCTACATGCCCCCCTGCTGGGCCGATGATCACCCCTTTTCCAGTTGAGTGGGCGCTGGCTGAAACGCTCTTCCAGCAACCACCACATGTCAGGGCATGGAAACCTCTCTGTGTGTGTGTATGTGTGTATGTGTGTGTGTGTGTGTGTGTGTTTGTGTGTGTGTGTGTGTGTGTGTGCGTCTGTCTACATCTTAGACAGTAGTGAGTACTCAGTAGAATGTTTGTGAGTGTGTGTCCTTCATCAGAGACTGAATCTTCTGTGACCCCATGTCAGAGTGAGTTCATGTTCAGTGTGTCCAGTCTTAGCACACACACACACACACACACACACACACACACACACACACACACACAATCACACTAACGCACACACG
>NW_027468870.1:19600484-19602984 GCF_046254945.1 Alosa pseudoharengus | reverse complement strand
ATGCAACAATGAGCCCTTATTGAGTTTCTGTTTACCCTATGGAGTGGTGAGGGGGTAGAGGACTACGCCATAGGAAGACAGAGAGACAGGGAGAGACCGAGTGTGTGTGTGTGTGCGTGTGTGTGTATGTGTGTGTGTGTGCGCGCGTGTGTGTGTGTGTGCGTGCATGCGTGTATGTGTGTGTGTGAGAGAGAAAGAGAGACAGAAAGTGTGTGTGTGTGTGTGAGACAGCTGCGCGCTTCTGTTATATAAGGGCTTGTAAGAGCTAAAAATGAAATGAATTGGGGTGTTTTTCTGAGACATGAAGTCATTGTTTCCACAAGCAAATGGGGGTTTGTTTTTTTTATTCTCAGAAAGAAAAGGCCATGCAGACAATGGCAGAGGAAGAGAGGAGGGAGAGAGTTGCTTCTGTGCGTGCCTACATCCCTGCCACCCCACCACTCCCATACACACACACACACACACACGCATACACTCACACACACACACACACACACACACACACACACACACACACACACACACACACACACACACAAACACACACACACGCATACACTCACACACACACACACACACGCATACACTCACACACACACACACACACACACACACACACACACACACACACACACACACACACACACACACACGCATACACACACACACACACACACACACACACACACACGCACACACACACACACACACACACACACACAAACACACACACACGCATACACTCACACAGCACTCCTTAATGTTAATGGTAGAGACCTATTCGCTCCCATTTAGGGCAAGCAGTCTGTGCATTCTAAGCAAATGTGCAAATGAGTGCTCAGGATTAATTAAAGTGTGCGCGTGTGGTGTGTGCATGTGTGTGTGTGTGTGTAGAGGGGAGGATAGTGAATGAAGCGGACAGTGTGGTTTGGCAGAGTGCCTAAGGAAACTGTTCAAAGTTCTTTCTTGTGCGATTAAGAATGCAAGACAACTGGGGACGCAATCTTTCATTCTTCAAGTGGGTAATTAAAATTTGGGGATGGCTTCTATTGTATGGAGGAGCCCTTTGTGTCCGAGCGCATAATTTCTGTCACACGCCGAAGTCAATCACTCATCCACTCATTCACACAGCTACTTATTCATTCACTCACTCAGTCACCTATGCATGGATTCACTCATTAACATGCTTTACTGTTTACCGACTCATCCACTCTCTCGATGACAGTCACTCACTTATCCACTCATTCTCTCTCTTTCTCTCTCTTTCTCTCTCACTCACTCACTCACTCACTTATCCACTCACTCACTCATTCTCTCTCTCTTTCTCTCTCACTCACTCACTCACTCACTCACTAACACAGTCCATTAAAAGCAATACTTTATGGGCGTTACTAATAAGGCATGTGCACTGCCAGAGCAGTCTTTTAAAGGATGAGAGGAAGAAGGACCAAGACTCACTCACTCACTCAGGACCAAGTCTACACTCGCTCACTCACACTGACAGAATCAGTCTGTCAGTCTATAATGTCAGTCAGTCAGTCTCTTTCTCTCTCTCTCTCTCTCTCTCTGTCTTTTTTCTCTCCCTGACTCTCACTCTGTCTTTCTCTAGTAAACACAGGTTTACTTAAATCGTGTCCCTCAGGTTGTGACATTTTAAGACATATTGTGCTGCCAAAGCAAAAGAGGGCTCTTCTCAAAGAAGAAGAATGGCCATCTTCAAAATGTGGTATGGTTTTTGTGGAAACATTTAGTGAGAATGGTCTGTCTTAAAGGTTGTATCAGCGATAGCGGGGATACGTCACTTCTGTTGATGTTCAAACAAAACAGAGAGCTAGCTCGCTACTCCCTCCCCCTCCCTCTCGTGCACTTTTTTTGCCTTTGAGTGGGTTGCCAACCCTTGTTGGTAGCAATTGTTTTTGTGTACAGATCTCGGAGCCTAGGCTGCCTACAGAGACAGAGATGTTTTTTTGAGGGCCTGCTTATGGGGCAGACAGCTAGCGGATCGTTAGGAAAGATTAGATGAATGTGATCATTTATGTTTGGGCTTTTTTTGGGCCTGCAATCGCTGAAACAACCTTTAAAATGACATATTTTTCGCAGTGTAGGAGAATGTGTTCTTCTGTCTCAACCTTCTCTGCCTGACAGTGACCACATATTCTTTGTTCTCTGTTTTCTGTGCCTGCCTGTTTCTACTGCTAGGTTGTGGTCACTGAGCCTGTACTTGGTCAGGAATTGCCTCTGCCCCGTATCTCTGACAGAGATGAGATACTCTAACCTGGCCCTAGCCAGATGAATGTCGTTCCGCTTAGCTCCGCCTAGCTTCACTCACATCCATCTGGAACCTCTTCCATTGAGAGTGATTTCTCCAACCAACTTTATGGTTTAGCCAATCAGGACGCAGGGCGGGAGTTTCATAGATGTGACATAGCGTAGAAGCGACTGTGAGACTGTTATCAGCGTCACGGGTTGGCTTCGATGAGAGTGGTTGAAGTAGCACGTC
>NW_027468870.1:19577984-19590484 GCF_046254945.1 Alosa pseudoharengus | reverse complement strand
TGTGTGTGTGAGAGGGCTTAGTCAGAGCGGAGAGGGCTGACTGACAGGCCAAAGATTAACAGCCAGACTCAGTGAGCAAGTGTGTGTGTGTGTGTGTGTGTGTCTTTCTCATTGTTTGTGTGTGTGTGTACTGTGTACAGTGAGTGTGTGTGGGAGTGGAATTCTCTCTGTGATTGTGTGTGTGCCCCTGTGTTTTTTTCTGTGTGTGAGTCTTCCTTTGTGTGTGTGTGTGTGTGTGTGTGTGAGTGTGTGCGTAGGCAGGCAGCAGCGTGGGGTTATATAGCCCATCACAGGTAGCACACACACACACACACACTGTGTAATTATCTCCATCGCCCTTTAGACGCTGCCTGGGCACAGTGTGCTGAAATGAAGAGAAAAGAATGACGGGGGAAAAGAACCCTGTTGGAGAGTTGACAGCTCACACACACACACACACACACACACACACACACACACACACACACACACACACACACACACACACACACACACACACACACACACACACAGGCGCACACACACATATACAAAGGACACACACTCACTCACACACACACACACACACACACACACACACACACACACACACACACACACACACAGGCGCACACACACATATACAAAGGACACACACACACACACACACACACACACACACACACACACACACACACACACACACACACACACACACACACAGGCGCACACACACATATACAAAGGACACACACACACACACACACACACACACACACACACACACACACACACACACAGGACGGTTGACTGCATTGTTTATGCTACAATTACCAAGCCTGAATTCAATCAGTCAGGGCAAAAGACTTATTTTTTTCACTGCAATTATGCAAAAGAAGCCGGCTTCTCTCAAAGCCCGGTGCTGCACCTATCCACAGCTGTGCTATTGATTATTTTATTCGTCAGATGAAGTCTTTTTACGAGGGACCCAATGCCTACGGTTATTTGAATTTCACATTTCGTGTTGGCGTCCTGATTAATATCTAAATATATAAAAATATATGTATATATATTAAAAAATATAAGACTGTAATTGATGTAATATGCCATGAGCTTGAATAAGAGAGCACATCTAATCACACTAAGTAGTCATCATGGAGCAGTAATTAAACTGTTAGAGACAAGTGATTAGCACGGTTGATAGAGATAGTGGAATTAGAATTGTGGCAGCATTATGCAAATACTAATATCCTTGGCTTTAATTGCCAGGTTTGGCCAGATATTTATCGCCTTGTCGTCTTCTTGCTGTTATTGCCTTGACCACAAAACACGGCTGTCATGGCTGCCGAGAGATGAGATATTGGCCGGAAGTTTTAGCCGAGCCAAGTCTGGCATACAGTACACAGACACAAAGCAGCCCGAGCTTTCAGAGTCCAGCCCATAGTCCTCTGTGTCCTTACTGCATGCCAGTGTTAGTGAGCACTGTGTTAGTGAGCACAGTGTCAGTGTTAGTGAGCACTGTGTTAGTGAGCACAGTGTTAGTGTTAGTGAGCACAGTGTTAGTGTTAGTGAGCACAGTGTTAGTGAGCACAGTGTTAGTGTTAGTGAGCACAGTGTTAGTGAGCACTGTGTTAGTGAGCACAGTGTTAGTGTTAGTGAGCACAATGTTAGTGTTAGTGAGCACAGTGTTAGTGAGCACAGTGTTAGTGTTAGTGAGCACAGTGTTAGTGAGCACAGTGTTAGTGTTAGTGAGCACTGTGTTAGTGAGTGTGTTAGTGAGCACAGTGTTAGTGTTAGTGAGCACAGTGTTACTGAGCACAGTGTTAGTGAGCACAGTGTTAGTGTTAGTGAGCACAGTGTTAGTGAGCACAGTGTTAGTGACCACTGTGTAACACTGAGCCAGTGTTACACAGTGTCCTAACTGCATGTGATGGGAGTGAGTGTTACAAGGTGCTCTAACTGCATGCGCTGCGTGCGAATGTGGGCGACAAAATCAGTTTGAATACTTTTTTTCATTTGGAATGTCCCTAACTGGATGCGATGGGATGTTGCAGCTCAATGCGGCACAACGTTTTGGACATGTCGGACATGTCAGACTTGTAATTAGATCTGGAAACCGTAGCAAAACACTGCAAAAATGTTTTGAGATTAAATGTTTCCCAGCATTAGCAGTTAGCAGCATTAGCTTCAGTGTGCTGTTACTAGAGGCTTGGACATAGGAGGATGTGTTTTGGGATGTGTGTAAGAGATGTAGTGTCTAAGGTGCTGATGATTACGTGATGTGGCTTAGTAGTTCTTTAGGTGGGGATCACATTGGCCAGCGGCAAGCGGCAGCGGCAAGCATAACGCAACGCTCAGACCATAATAAGTTCCACTGTATCTCGTTGCTAAGTAACACAAACACTTTGAAAGTTTAACCAAGTTCGAACGCTCAGCTTGATCAACCGTTCCGCTGCCGAACCATAGTGAACAATAGGAAACCTGCTGCTTGCCGCTGATCAGTGTGATCCCCGCCTTAGGGTGTTATGTGTATAGGGTGTATATGCTGTAGTGACGTGTTTGAGGGAGTATGGAGAGTGCTGATGCATTCTAAAGAGTCTATAATGTGGTGATGTATTGGCTGTCGTTTATAGGGTGATAATGCATGGGGGTTATGTATAGGGCTAAAGTGGTGGCCAGCCTTGCTCTGAAGTGCATCCAACAGCCCAGCCAGCGGTTAACCAACGGTTAAGTGGACTCGGCCTGCGTATTTTGTAGTCAAAAAGTGTATATTGTGGTGATGTATTGGCTGCCGTTTATAGGGTGATAATGCATTAGGGCAGTGGTTGGCAGCTTTGTTCTTAAGTTCAGTGAGCCGCATAGCCAGCGGTTAAGCAGAATCGGCCTGTTGCTCAGCACCTGGGTATTTTGTGGTCAGTCCAGAAACAGCTGTCAGATTTGAAATATGAATATTTCATAGAGGTCCAGCTGCACATGGTTTGTGCAGATCAATAGAAGCTGAATGGCACTGTGGGAAGGGTGCGCTCCCTCTCATCTCGCTCTCCGCTTCCTGTTCGAGTGATAATTCATTCTAGTGTCCCGCTGATTCGCCTGCCTCCATCAAGGACGTCCGTGCGGCCTCTGGGTCCGTCCCGTGCTCCTCTGAAATATCTACAGTGTCCGCACTGATACCACTCTCTTCAGCCTGAGCCTTTAACATTTCTGCACCTTCAGATACTGAGTACCAGTGTAGCCGTAGCAGTGGCAGTCCTTTAATAGTAGCAAGTTGGGTCCTCCGCACTTCTGGGTTCCAGTGTGGTACTCCACGGGAATGGAACGATCATGTAGAGAGGGATTCCAGTCTGGAGCTTCACGGGAATGGAGTGATCGTGTAGAGAGGGGGGGAGGATCTCCAGAGCACACAGAGTTGAGTTTTAGTTGTGTTTTATCGTGGTGCACAACAGACTACCGTTTCCATGGGTGTCTATACCATCTTCATCAGAGTCCATGACTACTTTAATAGTGTCAGTGTTTAATCAAGATTAGGATGAGAGAGAGAAAGAGAGAGAGAGAGAGAGAGAGAGAGAGGTGATACAAGTTTGAGCTGGAAGTCTCTGTGTCTGATATCAGACTTTAGTCACATCACAGAGACAAATGTGTCTGAGACGAGAATGGGTGTTTGTGCTTCTCGTTTGGTGCGGGGCCTGCATTTCCCATGATCCTTCAGCTGTGGCCCTGTAGCCCCGCTCGCTGAGTAAGAGGGCCGCTGGTGGCCCGTTTGGATTGGATGGCCGTAGGGGTTTTTTCTCTCGAGCAGATTCTTTGTCAATCTGCTGTGAAAGCCACACAGGCGGTCAGGAGCAGAAGGCCAAGTGTCCTCCTTCTGGAGCTGAGAAGGAGCGAGGGAGGGAGAGAGAGAGGGAGGAAGAGAGAGAGAGAGCGGGAGAGAGAGAGGGAGGAAGAGAGAGAGAGAGAGGGAGAGAGAGAGAGGTATAGAGAGAGTTAGAGAGATGGAGAGGGAGACAGAGGGGTAGAGAGTTAGAGAGAGGGAGAGGGAGTGAATGCAGAGAGAGAGGGAGAGAGAGAGGGAGTTAGAGAGAGGGTGAGGGAGAGAGTGCAGAGAGAGGGGGAGAGAGAGAGAGTTTGAGACAGTATCTTTGGGTGGAGAGCGGACAGCAGGACTTGCTAGAAGTGAGAGAAATAGACAGACAGAGGGACAGAGAGAGAAAGAGAGAGACGGGAGGGGGTGTCACAACGTCTTGTCACGCTCTCTTTCACAGGCCCAACTGTTCAAGATTTCCTCATGTGCAGGAAGAGATGGAGGAGGTGAATAGAATAGTAAGAAAGAAAAAAGAAAGAAAGGCAAAAACATGACAAAAGAAAAAGACAACCAAAACATTCATCTAATTTTTTGTATGTGTGTCCATCTGTGGGTTACTGAGCTTGTGCATATCCAATGCGCACAATCCCTCTTATGTCATAACTCCTCAGGATTGGGGGGTAACAGGGGTGATTTTTTCGGTAGGGGGGCAATTGATTTCCATCAGCACATTGCTCTTCTTATTACAGGGCCTAATTACTTGGGTAACGCTGGGGCATGGCGACACCGTGGCAACAGGCTGAGTGGCGTCTAAGAGCAGAGCATTTATACCCATAATGCTCTTACCTCGGAGTGAAAGTCAATTATTGGGCGCTCTCTGATGGGGTGCCGTAATGAAGATTAAGAATCCATCACACTGTGCACATTATTTTTGAGCAAACCCAGTCATGGCCTATTGCTCCCTATAAAACAGTGCTGGGGGAAAAAAGAGAAACAATCCATTTTTTACTTTTCTTTCTTTCTTTCTTTCCTTTTTTCTTTCTTTCTCTCTCTCTCTCTCTCCTCATTACTCAGCAGATGATAAGAGCTGGATGGTTAATTTACATGTTCTAAGTATGTTAGCAGTAAGAGGTGTTTGGGGGATGCTGCAGCCCATATTTACCCCATGAGGCAGCCAGCACTGGGCCACATCAGTGCTGGATCTGGCCCGGATCCGTATGATCAGTGGTAGATCTGTTGTAGTATGGCCTGTGATGTGGGTGCTGTGTTATGTGAAGCAGCAGATGTACAGTAGTCTCGTGGGATACGGGATGCTGTGTATATGCAGAGCAGACCCCCAGTGTGTGCAACAGAGTTTGATCTCCATCAGAAAAAACAAGGAAAATGGATGATGATTAAAACAACAACAACAACAACAACAGCAACAACAACAACAACAACAACAACAACAACAACAACAGCAACAACAACAACAGCAACATAGAGAATATTTGTTTTAATCTTTCACTGCCGCATCCCCATGGTTCTGTTTTTCCCCACTTTGTGGAATGTCCCTTTGGAATGCCGGACTCGTGCCAGAGCAGGATGAGATCTAAGACAAACTCGCTGTCTGGACCACGTTGTGTTGAAGCCCAGTGTGCCTTTGCCATCTTGAAAGCAATAGCACATCTGTCGTTGTCCCTTAGTGTAGAACACCAGCAGCGTCCACTGCTGTCCTGAGGCATCCTCACGTCAGTGTGGTGTCTCTGTATTGACCTGGGCATACAGTAGGCAGTGTTTTCTGGAGAAAGCATAAGCTGGGAATATGGGCGGCTAAAGCAGATTGCTGCAGGTTGCAAGCGTATGGCTCAGACATTCACATGCAGAGAAAGAGAGGGGGGGGGGGGTGAGACTACAACAGGCTTGTCTGCACTCGTCTGTGACTCTTTCTCTCTCCTCCTTTCTTTCTCTCTCTCTTTCTTTCTCTTCTCTCCCTCTCTCTCTCCCCCCCTACCCTTTGGTGCGCGTGTCTCACCCACGGTGGAGCAGATCAAAGGGTCTTGGTGGCACGCCTGCAAGTAGATCATTTACACATCTGTGAAGCGCGCTGCAATCACGACGCACACAAAAGCACAGGAAGGAGAAAAAAAAGAGCACAGGCATTCATTAATAAGTCAATTCTGCCCAAAGACAAAAGGCGGGAAAAAAAAAAGCGGGGCTTGAAATTGCCATTCTATTTTTCCGCCAACTCTAACATGAATCCACAGCTGATTATGTATTCTATTTATACTTCACACTGCCGTTATTGCTCACTTCTCTTCAAACAGGGAAGCTTTCAATCCATTAGGAGGTCTGCAGGGATGCATTATTCAATACCAGATTGTCATCGCTAGGAGCTCCTTGTTTACCATAGCCTGCCTGTTTACCGGGCCTCTTGGAATATGGATTTTGTGGTGGGGGTTGGGGGTGGTGGTTGTGGTTGTGGGGTGTTCAAGTGTTCGTGTTGGCAGTGTAGAGTACCTCTAGGCTTGATGGTGGTGGTGGTGTGTGTGTGTGTGTGTGTGTGTGGGGGGGGGGGGGGTGCTTATCAAATGAAGGACTTTTTTTTGTGTGAGTGTCTGAGAGAGTGAGACTCTTTCTCAGTGTTGACATTGAACCCTTTCAAACAGGGACGTGTAAAATTAGACTCTGAGAGCTCCTGCTCAGCTCAGTTGATGTGATGAATTCCAAATGGAAATGCACCACTAGACTCCTCTCTCTCTCTCTCTCTCTCTCTCTCTCTCTCTCTCTCTCTGATGACTCGGCTCGTCCGTCAAGTTTAACACTCACACGCGGACCCTTATCTCAGTCGCGGTGCGCTAGCTTCAGCCTGCGATAGGCCAGTTAAATATTTCTCCCCGGTTTGTTTCAAGGAGAAGCAGAGCCAAGTGGCCTTGGGCAGAAGAACCAGCCCCTTGAATTCAGGACGGAGGAAATGAGAGCGGAGGCGGTATCCTGAGGCAGGATGAGGCAGAGAGGAACGCCCAACACTCAAACCCTCACTGTCAGCTCCAGGACAGAGCCCTCATCAATTCATCCATTCATCCATACATCCATTCATTCATTCATTCATGTTTTGGTGCTGTATGATTGCAGGTTGCAGTGAGCTGATTCTAGATTGGATTGTAATGTGGATTTGAACCGATCCACATGTGTTCTAGAATCAGTTGTCCCCAATGTTTAATACTGTCGGCTCTTTATGAATGAGTACTTCCTGTTTTCCAGAGGGGAGAGGGAAGTTATGATGCTGAGCCTGGCTATCCCTCCCAGTCCTTCTCCAGGGCAACTCTGTCCTTCATTTCAGGCTGTCCAGATGGCAGCCCATTCTGGAATGGCCTCCAAATCCAAATTCAAACTAAATTCAATCCAGATTCTCTAGTCAGCTGCCCTGCATGTTAAGCAGTGAATGTCAGGTCTAGTGAATGAGTTGTTCCTGTTCACAGTGCAGTGAGGTGTTGTGGTCATTTCACAGGGTGGCCTTCTGTGGTCTGTGGTGTATGGTGTGTGATTGCAAGGTTGTGGTTGGCAAGTTATTGACTTTGTGGGGTTTTTGCGGGTAGATTCTGCTCACTGGTTCTGTGGTTGACCCTGGCTGATATTTTTCTCTCATCTCATCATCTTGATTTAGTGCCGTCTCAGTGGACAGAGGCCCGCTCAGGATAACGATGTGTAAAATCATAAATGGAAAATCACTTCAGTTTTTCTCTCTCTCTCTCTCTCTCTCTCTTTCTCTCTCTCTCGGTTTTTCTCTTGGGAGAATTGTGGTAATTTCTGCAGCGAAATATGTGCTAATTGTTTGGCACATAGGTGACACTCTTTTCAGTGCAAACCCTTGAGCCGGTGTTAAGCCCACTCCCAGCTTTACTCCTCATCGTCTTTGTCTTCTTCCAAGTCATTTTTTTCTCCTTTTTGTTTGAGATGGGTGTTGCAGACGTAATGACAGCCACAGCGATAGCCTCCGCTCATCTTCTAAAGGAGCCTCGTCGTTCACACTCCAGATCCTCTAATCAGACAGACAACCATATGCACATACAAACAGGGAAAAAAAGGGAAAGAAAGAAAAAAAAGAAGTAAAAAGAAAAGAATAGGGTGGGGGGGGGGGGGGAGAGAACGAATCCCAAGTGTATTGACTGAGTTACTCAGCTGAAGTGGTCCCCCTAATGACGCCTGTTTTCATGGGAGGAAGGAGGGAGAGTGCGGCTGGGGGGGAGAGGGGGTGGGTCTGGCCTTCACGGCCGAGAAGCGCCGTCCCAACAGTGAGCGATGGAGCCCTCTGGGAGCTGCTTCTCGCTCAGGTTGATTTAATTGACTTGAATTAAACTTAAGCCAGGTGGGAATGGAGGCGAGGGGGGAAAATCCATGCTGTTGATCTATAAAGCCCATTAGGGCACTCGAGCAGGAGGATCATATGGCTTACTTTCTGCACAACTCCGCCGCCACACCCAATACCTAAGCTGACCGTCAGGGTTAGAGTCGTGGAACTCCTGGCTTAAAAGTGCTGGACCAGTGGGACAAAGGAACTGCCAGATTTTGTACTAAGTCTGTGAGGTGGTCTAAAAACATTGCAAATTGCGCATTAATGTCCTAAATGAAACAATACAAGGCACATTTTGTGTGTTGTTAACGCGCCGTGTGCTGGTGAATTGTGTACAAGAGGGGTGGTGGGGGGGGTGTAGTGGGTAAGGACCGGTATGAACAAGCAGTAGCCACAAAGTTATGAGACTGATTTCCAGCAGCCGCCGAAATAAAGAAACACGTAAATTGTCCAACTGTTGAGCGTGGAATCGTGAGGCAGGCCTCCTTGTGAAGACTAATCAGTCCTCTTGGCGGTGGCAGCGAAGGCAACACGAGATCTGTGTTAATTAAAGGCTGAGTGGCCGATTGGGAGAGTGTCTTCTTGTCAGCCAGATGATACTGAGTGGGCCTGCCAATGAGACTAATCCTTAAAAAGCAGTCTTGTGCCGCGAGGCCCACACACACCATGAGGCTCCTTCACACTGATCTGTCTCCATATGCGTTTGAAAGCTCACATGACAGACTGTTATTTCTTAGGCAGCCTCTGTTACTTTTTTCACAACCCCCCCCCCCCACCCCCTGTCTCTCCCTCTGGCATTTGAGACCATCTCTTCTGGGTTGGAGTTTGACGTTATCGGTGTGATTTCGGAAAGGTACATGTCGTTGATGGAAATGCAGAGATTAAGCCATATTATACAGGCTTTCCTTGGGAAAAGCTACTTTGCCTGCCGCCGATAAAGGCGCCAAATGCTGGAAAATTGTATTTTTATCTGCTACATTTTAATCCTCCTTTGTGTTGTGTCAGGGGAGTGGAGAACTGAGGGAAAATAGGAAAATTGATCCCGTCCTGTTTCTTAGAAGGTGCCATATTGATTTTGATGCTCGGCCGAGGCAGTATGACCGCCGAAGAAATCCAAACGCAATATGGACTCAGCAGGCTCCGCAGTCGTCTCTCCCCGTCCACACCGGCTTTGTGGACGCTGAGCCGTTAAAGCCGTTTTTTGCGGCCATTTCCAGCGCGCAAAGCCCATGGTCAACCTCACAGAGCGCCTTTGAAATAATAATAAAAAAAAAACATAAACAGCAGAGCCTGTAATAACATGGCGGACATGTTTGTTGTAGGATACTGTTAATATTCCACTTTTTCTAGTGTTGTAAGTGCAGGCATTGGCAAAACAAAAACAGCAGAGCCTGCTACAGTATAACAAGGTGGACATGTTTGTTGTAGGTTACTGGTGACATTCCTCTTCTTCTGGTGTTGTAAATGCAGGCGTAGGCTGCACTTAAACAGTCTGAACTTATTTTTTATTTCTAGTCCGTAGGAGCAGCGTAGGTTGTCGGCCTCTCGTGTCTCTCTTTTTGATTTGCTCTATCTATTACAATTTCGGAGCTCCAAAGTTCTCAGTGGGAGATCAAAGCGAGCGAAGGCACAGCCTCGCCGCGGCGCTGTGACCGATTCTGCCCCTGCTCCGCCAGACTCTACGTGGCGCGACACCGACCCGATGCTGTGGCACCGCGGCTGTCTGTTCGGCTCTGTACGCGCTCTAGTCTGATTCATGTTTCAGATTCAGATCTGTGAGAGCACAGAGGGGGAAAAAAGGGGCTTCTTTTTTCTCTCTCTTACCTTCTTTGAAAAGGAGGCCATTTTGAAAGTGGGCCCTAATGAAAAGTGGGCGAGATGTGAGGCTGTTCTGAGCCTTTGAGGCGGGAGTCGTGAGGCTCCTCGGCGTAGAGCCGCTTTGAAGGACTGAGGGATTCTCCTCACGTTTCCACGGCAAAGAGGGGAAGCCGACACCCGAGGCTCGGGGACTACGATGTGCTCGAGAGACGTCTTAATTTCGTTCGCACAGCTGTGCCTAGAAGTGCGTATGAATGTTTTAAAAAACATTCAAAGATCGTCCCCACTCTGGCTTGTCAGTGCATCCCAGGTAAATAAAATACTGTCAGGATTAGTGCGCTCTACGACAGGCTGCAACAGAGATAACTGACAGTTTAGCCAACTGTGCGCACTTCATACTGTTAGTCTCGCAAAATACCTACCTGCCCCGATTAGTGACTTTGACAAATATCCCCCGTTCAAGACAAATTGCCTTTCTCAGAATCTGTGGAGTGAATGCATATGTCAGTGTTTGTATGTGCGACAGTGCCCGTGCGATTACGTGTGTGTGTGTGTGTGTGTGTGTGTGTGTGTGTGTGTGTGTGTGTACAGTATGTCCTGTAATAGAGTGTGAGTACATCTGTGTGTGCCTATATATGTGAGAGTGTACATACAGTATATATGTGTGTATATGACTGCAGGTGTGCACATGAGAACATACAGATTGCGTGACAGGGATGTGCACTGTGTTGGCCTGTGAGACGGACTGTATGTGTGCTGTGATGGCTGCATGTGTTAGTGAACACCAGTGTAGATGTGGGGACATGCTGACGGCTTGTCCAGACAGGAGGTCTGCGTGTGATGCAGGCCGTCCCAGGCTGATTGCAGCCAGTGTGGACTCCCCTGGGGGCACGGGTCGGGCTGGGGGAATGGTTGCCGCGGGCACAGGGGTTATCTGCCCCCACCCCCCACCACCACCACTACCACCCCCATGCCACTGCTGAGGGGGGTGACAGCTAATCACAACCACTCACAAACAGGCAGAAATAGCAGGCAGGGGGGATATGGTGATGGTGTGTGTGTGTGTGTGTGTGTGTGTGTGTGTGTGTGTGTGTGTGTGTGTGTGTGTGTGTGTGTGTGTGTGTGTGTGTGAGGAGGGGGCGGTGTTCTGTGAGAAACACACAGGCAGAAAGAGTAGAGGAGGAGGGAGGGGTGTGTATGGAGGATGATGTGGGGCTTATGTGTGTGTGTGTGTGTGTGTGTGTGTGTGTGTGTGTGTTCTGTGAGTGAAGGAGGAGGTTGCTGTGGGGTGGGGTGCAATTTTGATGTTCTGTGAAAAAGGCATCATACTGGATCAGCTCTTTCCAAGCTGCTGGATTAGTGTGGGTAGAGGAAAACACCACCTCTGCGGCCCCCATCACACACACACACACACACACACACACACACAAACACACACACACACACACAAACACACACACACACACTCACACATGGCCCATCATGTTTCCCGAAAGCAGCTGGATCCAAAATGGATCCAGATCCATGCTGCTCTCACTGACAGCTATGAGCTGTGTGTGTGTGTGTGTGTGTGTGTGTGTGTGTGTGTGTGTGTGTGTGAGAGAGATCAGAGCTGGGTCAGACGCGTGCAGCTCTCAGTGGTGGTTCCGACCCCGGATCACAGACGCGGGTGCTGTGGGGGAGCGTTCGCACGGCACACGGCGACAGTTGTTGAGGAGCCGAATAAATTTCCATGTTTACCCTTGGTGTCATCGCTGGCTTTGATCTTCCTCTAGTCCTCGGCTCTGGTACAACCACAGGCTCAGTCTAAACGCGTGTAAACATCCTATGTGTGTGCGGGTGTGTGTGTACGTGTGTGTGGGTGGGTGTGTGTGTTATTCATGTTCATTTGATTGGTGTGGAATAGCAGCGATGCATGTTTTAATAAGGGTTCTTGTCAGGTGTAAAGAGATCAGCAATTATCAGACCACCATCCTTTTGATGCAGTAAAAACCAAAGGCGTTTGATGAGAGAGCGTATGTGTTGTGTTTGTGTTTGTCTGTGTGTGTGTGTTTATGATAGTGTGAGTGTTTTTTTTGTGTGTGTGTGTGTGTGTGTGTGTGTGTGTGTGTGTGTGTGTGTGTGTGTGTGTGTGTGTGTGTGTGTGTGTGTCTGCTGGATGAAACAGAGTGATGAGTTGCGTGTTATCTCTCAGGGGATGATGAGAGGATGGGAGCGTGTGTGTGCTCAGTCGTGAGACCGAGGCGTGCAGCAGACCCCAGGGGGGAGAGAGAGAGAGAGAGAGAGAGAGAGAGAGAGAGAGACAGAACATTAGAAACAGCAAGAGAAAGAAAGAGATCGAGCGAGAGGAACAAGTTGAGAGACTTGAGAGACAAACTGACTGAAAAGCATCTTCGGCTTCCCAGCTAACATTTCCCATATAAGCCTTCTCATGTCAAGCCATACACTATAGGACCTTTCAATACCACACCGGTTATGTACATCCATATGCATTGGTTATCCACATCCGTAAATATTGGTTATCCACATCCATATGCATTGGTTATGTACATCCATATGCATTGGTTATGT
>NW_027468870.1:19565484-19572984 GCF_046254945.1 Alosa pseudoharengus | reverse complement strand
CATGAGATGAAAGTCTGTGGTACAACGAAGACCTCAGGAGAGACACTGCAGTTTAGCAATGCATTTCAAGCTAATTCAAATCACGATGACACATAATATAACAGCATAGTATGCATCACTTCTGCCTTCTGGAATCAGGGCATTCCCAGTGTGTGGTGCAGACATTCTATGATAGATTCACTAAGGGACCGGCCTAACTGATGTTCTATGTAGGAGTGTAAGTACAGACCAGCTATATCAGGAGCCATATAGTGGAGGACTGTACGTTAAGTGCATATGGATGGCAGGGTCCCTTAGGGGAAGGTGTGATTGTGCTCCGCCATCTTTAGCTGCTGGAGTGTGGCAAAGCCAGCGGGCTCAGATGGAGCAGGAGAAGTTAGGAGAGAGCGGCACTGTGTTCTTTTGATGGCTCTGAATATCAGTGCCTTGGGGGACACTAGCCAAAGACAAAGTGTGCCATACTGTAGTAACAGGAGCCAGAAGGGAAGTTTTAGAAGACTTTATTCTTCTGGATTTTTTTGTTCTTTTTTCCCCCTTCTGTGATCCTTTTTTTAATTATTATTTTAGCACGGTGGTGTGGAGGTCTCTCCCTTTAGTTCTGTACAGATGAGTTCGGTTCATCAGCTTCTCTCTCTTTCTCTCTCCTCTTTTCCCTTGTGCCCACCTAACGTCAGGACCTCCCCCCCCCCCAGCCATTTTATCCACGCTTCATATAGCAGCCTATTGTTCCACTCTGGGATGCTAAGGAGCCAGGCATCGTTGAAGTGTATCAGCTGCGGCTTCTTTTGAAGCGCCTTTGAGATCAGCTCTCTCAGCCATATTAAAGACTCCCTAGACAAAACGCCCTGTCATGTTAATCCAGCCGTTAATAAATAGGAGCCCGTGTTACTGTATTCAGATTGGGCTGCCATTTTTTTCCCCCTGAGCGACAACCTATCAAAACTGACTGAGGCTCGCCGCATTCTTCACAATAAAAATGGTAAAAAGAAAAGGGCTTGACAGGCATTTAGTGAGTCCTATTGTGATGGAAAATGTCACATTATTGAAACAGCCTGAAGGAGATTAATGCCTAATCCAAGAAAAGGCACTGGAGTTGGGTGTGAATATTGGTAGATGTAATTGAATTGAATACTCCTTCAGTTAAGCCGTTAAAGCATTTTATTCATATCGTACACCTATATGGATAATAGGATATACAACAGGCGTTTCAGACAGTCAGACAGGGGATTTTGTTTTTCACTGACAGCAATATGTCCTGCTTGATACCAGAGATGAAAAATGATTAATACGAAATCGTGTTATTCCTCTTTCAATTTCCAGATTCTGAAATTGGATATAATCATTGATGTCACAGTTTCTGAATCCAGTCGGGCCTAAGTCATTCTGCTGGATGGCAGTCTGGGAGCAATAACAAAGAGACTATTGAAGTTGAATTTTCTTTTTTTTTCTCTTTCTCTTTCTCTTTTTTCTTTTCTTTTTTTTTTTGCTCTTCTGTGACCATCGCCTATTTTCACGGGCAGCAAAAAGAACAGCCTTGATATGATTACTTTTTTCATTACATAGAAAATGACATAGCTCCCAGACCCCTGGTTTCTCTCTCCCACCAGCTCTTTGGTTAGCTATTGATCGGGGCGAAAGAGAGAAGATTTGGTTTAACCAGCGTTCTCAGATACAGAGGAGAAGACTGACGCCCCTGAAAAAAGGCACACAAAGAAAGGCTTCCATTCGGAGGACTAGAGAATGCGCGGAGAAAAGAAATACCCAAATGGAAGTGCTCTTACGGGCTCTGGCTAATGCCGGTGCTCAAATGAAGACTGACACGTTTGGATTTATTTGAAATTGAAGTAGTTGGAGGCGGCTTGTACTGGGAGAGCCTTATTTACATGGCAATTAGCTGATTTAATAAGCATTTTTTCTTTTGATTAATATAATTACAGTATACATTAGGGTGCGTAATTGTATGTCTGGGCCGCAATAATGGATGGCCTGCTGTGTGTGTGTGTGTGTGTGTGTGTGTGTGTGTGTGTTGGCTAGTAGAAATTCAAAGTAAAGTTACTAGCCAATCAGAATTATCATCAACAATGACAAGCCAGCTGGAACCACTCGTTTCCTCTCCCTCTCGTGCGCGCTCAGACGCGTTCTCAATTAAATGGAGTAGCATAGAGCCCATACGTTCAAGTTGGATCTTTTATAGAGAGGACGCAAAAAGTATCATCCTTATGTAACATGCTGTTGATGCATGTTGACATTGTATTGTATACTTTATATAGTAAATAGTACAGCTACTATTTATTGGCTAAATGTTGGTCCCTCCTCTGTCTCTCCGTGCCCTATGCACCATGCGTGATGCGTCTGGTGGTGGTGATCACTGATCAGGCAACTTTTTAAAACTGAAAATTTTCGCCTACAAGCTCTTCATGTTCCATCTTCAGTTCAACGTTCAACTTCATAGACAATAAAATTAACGATCTTGCTGCTTCAGGTTTTGGGGCCTCTGGTACATGACATCAGCCCCCAACAAAGGAAATAGGTAAACACAATGCGTTTTGCGTTAATATTTCGTAACGCGTTATGCATGTGTTATGTACTTTTTATTTTACTCAACTTACCTCCCTCCTCTTTCAGTCTATGCTCCCTGCTCTGGCTCCATTCGTTCTTTTAATTCCTTGTGTTTTCTGGTAGACGCTCCGTTCGTTTCCATGGTCTCTCGCGCTGGTTTCACCGCAAACTTCGCGCAGCCAATGGGCGTATGAAACGTCATCACGTAACATTACGGCACAGTGGTCATGAAAAAATGTAGGAAGTACTGCCAGGGGGATATACAACCAAAAACAGAGCCTAATGTATCATGCATGTAATGCCTCATGCATCACCGGCCAAACTGGCTAGTAAGTTTGTATTGACACCCACCAAAATTAATTTTAACCCGCATTTGGCGGGTTGGCGGGTGTTCATTTAGAACCCTGTGTGTGTTTGTGAGTGCATGTTTCAAGGTGTGTGTGTGTGTGTGTGTGTGTGTGTGTGTGTGTGTGTGTGTGTGTGTGTGTGTGTGTGTGTGTGTGTGTGTGTGTGTGTGCATATCTGGGGTACACATGTACTGTATGTATGTGTACACACATACATACACACATGTCCATACACTTATATGTACTATGCATATGTGTGTATGTTTGTATGAGTATGCATGTGTGTGTGTGTGTGTATGTGTGTGTGTATGTATGTGTGTGTGTGTGTGTGTGTGTGTGTGTGTGTGTGTGTGTGTGAGGCAGTGAGGTGATGGAGGCGTTTATGAGTGGATCTGGCTTTGCTTTGCGGCATGTGCTCCAGAGGCAGACCCAGCCAGTGAGCGCGGGGAGCTGATTGCTTTGGCGGTGAGCGGAGAGAGAGAAAAAGCTATCGCTTTAAGTAACCCAGGTCCTCCATGTTCAACGACCTCCCAGAGGCCAGTTGGATCAATCACCTGGCCAATTACTTCTCCAGCTGGAAAGCCCAGTATTCCATAGCCGTCACCACCACCACCACCGCTGCTGCCACGGGCCCACTGATGCTCTGATGCGCATGCCCTGCCTACGGCCCGGGGTGAGGAGATGGAGTGTGGTGCTCTCGGCACACTCCATCCTCTCCAAGACACCACACACTCCATCAGGGTGTGTTAAAGACAGAGGAGGAGGGGGAGAGAGAGAGAGCAAGAGAAAGAGAGAAATAGAGTGATAAATAAAAACGAGAGATAGAGAGAGAGAGAGACAGAGACAGAGTGAGGGAAGGAGAAATACAGGGGCGCACAGAGAGGAAATGAGAAAAGAAAGAGAAAGTGAGTGATTAATAAAGAGAGAGATAGAGGGAGAGACAGAGGGAGGGAAGAGAGAGAAGACAGAGAAATAGGCAGCAAGTCAGAGGAAAAGACAGTGAGAGAATAAAAGATAGAAATGTGAGTTAAAAGAGAGATAGACAAAATAGATAGATAGACAGACAGACAGATGGAGAGAGAGACAGATGGAGACAGACAGGTGACTGTCTGTCTGACTTCCCCATTAAAGCCCTTTTAATAAAGAGCCGCAATAATGGATGGCCTGCTGTGTGTGTGTGTGTGTGTGTGTGTGTGTGTGTGTGTGTGTGTGTGTGTGTGTGTGTGTGTGTGTGTGTGGGGGGGGGGGGGGGGGTTTATGCATTGGTCATCACTAATGCACTACTCAATACTAACTCCGACACTAATGTATTGTACAGGCAATGAAATGTAACTGTGTCGGGGTGGTCATGCCACGACCCCTTGTGAGTTTGATGTCCGGAAAGCCCTTACACATCCCTTATTAAGTATTAACAGACACAGTATACTGCACTGCCATTTACTCTATGGACCAGTCCCACATGCATGAATTAAGCATAATCCTCCACGATCTTGTTTCTCAATGAAGATCTCTACTGAAGTTCTCTTGTTGTCTAAAACTAAGCTTAATCCACGTACGCAATCTGGCTTTAAATGTGCTACTGGGCTAAATTATTTAATCAATTTATTGCGTCTAAACCATTTAAACTGTAGTTATATTGACATCAAAAATGACTGTTGTGGCTAGGGGCTAATTGACCAACTACGTTGTAGTTTCTCTTATACTCTAGTATAATATTAATCTGTATTAGTCTCTGTTATTCTCTAGTCTAATATTAATTCTGCATTAGTCTCTGATATTCTCTAGTAGTCTAATATTAATCTGCATTAGTCTCTATTATTCTCTAGTAGTCTAATATTAATCTGACATCCAGTGTCCCACTGCTTGGTGTTGGTTGCCCACTGAGATCCCTGGAGAATTGATCTGTTTCTCTCCCATTCCCTCAGTTCAAGCACGTTGTGTCCCTGTGTTGACATAGGGAATATAAACAGTGCAGTGCACACAGTGCACGGTGTCACCCTAGTGCAGTGTCTTATTTAAGCTTCGCTGCTTTACTTTATGTCACTTGAGAAAAAGAAAATATGTATCATTTATATGGGCCAAGGATGAATAAATGTCACGATTTCATGGAAATTATCATTTAGATTAAGGTACACTAGGTAGAATGTAGTGTTGCTCCTTCAACCCTCCCCCCCCACCCCACCCACACACACACACACACACACACACACACATACACACACAATCCCTCCTCCCCCAGTCAGTGGAGTGGCGTAGACGGCAAGGTTAATTAGGTTGCTCCTGCCGAGGCTACATTGACTCTGCTGCTGACGGCTGGCGTTGTGGCGTTGTGGATTATTAAGCCACATTTCCACAGTGTTGACTTCTTTCTGAGGAGGGAAGTGGCTGCTAATATCAGTGTCCAATTGGATGGATTCCAGGTTATCTTGTCCTTGACATGAGTGATGTGTCAGGCACAACGCAGTGAGTAGGGCAGCTGAGTGGCTTGGGCACTTGAAATCGAAGCCGCATCGCTAGGTTGGAATGGAGGATCTGCTGCAGATTATTTCCCTGGCAATGAACAGCCAAAAAAAACAAATCTTATTTAATCATCTATTTTTTTTGGTGTGCTCATAACATTTGGAGAGCAGTGTCTATGGCGTGTTGTCTCCTCTTCAGCCTCCAGAGTTCCAAAACATCATTTGAAGCGACATTATAAAAGAAAAGGGTCATGTTTTAAGTATCTTTGGGGAATCGGTGGTACCTAATTAAAAGGTTACTCGTTTTTAATTAATTTTGAAAGCAATTATTTTAAATCATTTAAATCATTTTAAAATGAGCCAGTTGCTAATGGAAGTTTGAGATGAGACTTTTCCCCCATGTGATGGGCTTGGCGAGGCGCTTGGGAAGTTTTTCAGACGGCTCTCGCTTGCTCTCGCCCCTTGACTCGGAGTGGAAACGCAGACCTCGAGTAGGCCGGACTTCACACTTCAGCCTCACCGCGAAAGAGCCATACTGTCAAGTGGCTAGCCAATTTCCCAAAGCTTTCACTCAACGCCTGCCTGCAGCACTCCTGACAGCACAGGAGACTAAGTATCCTCAGCGCAAAGTAGGAAACCAAACCGGGTTGACGAGGAGACATTTTATGTGCACTTAGCAAGATTGAGTTGAATCCAAGAGGGGCGACTGAGACACAGTTTCAGAGGTGCTCCGAACGGAAATAGGAATGTTTATCAGGACATGTGTCTCAATATGACAGCATCCCTTCCCCCCTCTCTTTCTCTCTCTGTTTTTTTCTCTCTCTCTGTCTCTCTGTGTGTCTCTCTCCATCACGTGCACTAGGACAGGCTGTCCAGTCTGACACAGAGATTCATTACTGCTCAAGGCCATCCTGACAGACACCCCCTCAGCCACATATACCCTCACTCACAAACACCCTCACTCTGTCTCTCTCTCTCACACACACACACACACACACACACACACACTCACCCTACTCACACATGCCCCCTCTCTTTCTCTCTCTCTTTCTCTCTCTCTCTCTCTCTCAATTCAATTCAATTCAATTGAGCTTTATTGGCATGACAAAAAAATACAATTGCCAATTGTATTGCCAAAGCATACGTAGTAGTGTGTAAAGACATAAAACAAAACATCATGCATCATACATTACTGCAACGGCAGTGTGTGTGTGTGTGTGTGTGTGTGTGTGTGTGTGAGTTTTTGTGTGCTTCACTGATGAAGTGACTCCCTTTGTTTATGGCAAGCATCTATATATCTTGCTGCGACTCTTGCGCTCTTTTGTTCCTCGCCTAATAGTATTCTTAGACTTAGATCCTTAAAGTTTTGAAGGTCTTGGTGCATTTCTCTGAATTTAGGAAAGAATTGATCTCGTATGTCTTTCCATTGGCAGCATTCAGCCAAGAAGTGAAGCTCTGTTTCTATGGCACCTTGGTTGCAATTGGTGCACAGCCTGTCTTCTCTGGGCAGCCAGGTTTGCCTGTGTCTGCCCTTCTCAATAGCCAAACTGTGATTGCTTAGTCTGTACCTGGTCAAGGTTTTTCTCTGTCTGGTATCAGTGACTGTGGATAGGTAGTCTGCCACAGTGTACTCTCTGTTTAGGGCCAAATAACATTGAAGTTTATTTTGTCTTTTTGTTGTTTCAGTCCAATATGATAAGTAATTTTGTTTTTCTGCATTTATAATTTGGTTAGGCCGAATTGTTTGAGAAAGGGTGACAAGGTCTCTCTCTCTCTCTCTCATTCCCACACACACACACACACACAGAGACACAGAGCACTGCACAGCACAGGACAGCACAGCACAGCACAGCATCCTTTACACCTCTGAGTAAAACAGCTGTGCTATATGTACAGTTTGATTTGAGTTGTCTGGAATGCACCATTGTTCTCAATGTATTATACCAGACCTCATAGCTCCACTTCCTTTGGCAGTTCACCTGTACAGGTAGCAGGCAGAGCGGTGTTTAAATGAGCTGGCGGGAGGAGCCGAGGGGACACAGTGTTTTGACCGTTGCTACATTTAAGTAATTATTTTTAGTAGTATTAAAAGGCTGCTGCTCGTCAGAAGACATTACTGCTCTTGTCAGAGTGGC
>NW_027468870.1:19555484-19560484 GCF_046254945.1 Alosa pseudoharengus | reverse complement strand
AACACACAGATCTGGGGGTCCACATTGACCACTCGCAACACACAGATCTGGGGGTCCACATTGACCACTCGCAACACACAGATCTTGGGGTCCACATTGACCACTCGCAACACACAGATCTGGGGGTCCACATTGACCACTCGCAACACACAGATCTGGGGGTCCACATTGATCACTCGCAACACACAGATCTGGGGGTCCACATTGATCACTCGCAACACACAGATCTGGGGGTCCACATTGACCACTCGCAACACACAGATCTGGGGGTCCACGTTGACCACTCGCAACACACAGATCTGGGGGTCCACATTGATCATTCGCAACACACAGATCTGGGGGTCCACATTGACCAGTGTCCGAGTTCCTCTTCAATTTCAATTTCAATTTATTGTGCTTATAGAGCGCCAAAACATTACACGTACATGTATCATGTATCATGGCGCTTTAGAGAATGTAGGCAATCAGAGAAAAAAGGAAAGAAAGGAAGAAAAGAAAAGAAAGAGAGAGGCCCATGGGTAACGGGGGCAACAGGGGAAAAACTCCCTAGAATTGGAGATACATATAGGAAGAAACCTCGAGCAGATCCACGACTCAAGGGCCTGACCCATCTGCCTAGGGTCAGTACAGGACAGTAAGGTTTGTATACATGACAAATGCATATGATAGTCAGGTGTAGAGAATAAGACATGGTATTAAAAGCACTTGAGCTGAAAGTTACAAGAGGTGGGATGATCCGGTATGATAATTCATTAATCCTGATTTAGTGACAGAAAGTTAAAATAGTCCAGCGTTGGAATTGTCCAGGGGAAGGGAGTTGTCAAGGGGCATGTGGTGGGTCGGCAGACGGGCCAGTAATCCGTGATTCTCCTCTCTGTGCGCAGTCCTGTTACAACCAGAGGTGTAGAAGGCCAGATGTTTACACCTCTGGTCATAGTATAGCAGAGAAATCCCTGAGTGTCAATAAGAGGTTTGGAATCACAGGATTCACATGCCTGCTGAGGGTGTTTCCCATTCATTGACAAGACAGTGGCAGCTAGCCATCATCTAATCTGCCCCGCCATACTTTCATCATGGACAACTAATATCCCAGTAGACCACATACCTATTGTCAGTAATGATTTTGTGGACACCTGAAAATCCAATCTGTAACTTACTTTACCCCCCCCCGCACACACACACACACACACAAATGTCAGTCTTTGTGGCTTGTTAACTAGCATGTTCGATCCTGCTTGTTACATGCTAGTTAAAAATGATTGCACCAGTCAAATGGTCACCTTGCTGCCTTAGAAACAAATCTCTCTGGAAACAAATAATTGAATTGGTCATTTGCTTTCATGAGTTATGCAAATATTCGTGCCAGTGTTGGGCTGTGAGGGCATTTCAGGTCTTCTGGTTTTTATTTTGTCTTATTTTTGTGATGCCATCACAATGCACAGGGCTATCACCAGTGTGTTTATGGTTTAATTACCAAAGAACAAAATATTTTATAGCACATGAAATATTTCAAGAAATAACCAGACAAATTTGTTCTCAACGTGTACCAGATTGATAGCCTGATCAAGATGTGGGGTCTGAGAACTTACCATTGGCACTGCTCAATCTGAGGGGCAGGATAAACGGCTGTCTTTCAAATTTCCTCTACACGCAATAGGATAGCGTTACAACTCATAGTCCCACGCATTTTCCCACCAGCGGAGCTAGTTGGCTAGTTGATCAAACGTTTGCCAATTTAAAAAAAGCTTAACTCGAGTCGCGATTCAAAGACAGCTGTTCGCCAGCAGCAGCATCCATCTTCTTTGTTTTCAAGTAGCAGAAAATTCACGCGGAACCGTCGCCGACTCTATACACGATGTGATTGGCCTGATAGAAGTTTCATTTTTCCCGCTTACAAGCCAACGGAGAGTTGCTAGACTACCCTGGCTGCAAATTACATTTGCTGTTGCTAGGGTGCGTCTAGATTTCTAGGCTACCAGATTGATGCATTTGTCTTTAACACACTTCCTTCAACGGGTCACCAGGCCCCTGGACACCCCCTGGAGGGTCCAAGCGAGGTCCCCCCACCATTGCCTCAGGTCCAAATCCTGTGAGAAACACTGCTCATGTTGTTTCTCAGTTGGCTTCCAAACATTTAGAAGAGCAGAAACTCTCCGCTCATTCCCCCTGAGGTTATTTCTCGTTGATTTTGAGCTCGTGTGAATGACTTGGAGACGCGGGTTATTTCTCATTGGCTATTACTGGGCACGGACGCATGCATGAGGTAGCCGCAGTGGGAAGATGTGTTATTTGTCGCTAGGTCTGATCTACGAGCGAGCGCACATGATGTCACTGATGTGGACCGGCGTCCCAGGTGGGCAAAGCGGTCGTCTATCTGCGCTGCATCAGGTGTCGCCTGGGCGTGTTGACTGATTGTTCCGACATTGACCAGAGATGGACAGTGGTGTGGTGGAGTGGGGGGGGGGAATCGACTTATTGCTGGTGTTCTGCTCTGGACGTGCAACTGCAATTGCGCGGGAAAAAAGGGAAAGAAAAACGCTCTGTGTGGTCGATGTGGCCGCCATGGTAATTTTGAAACGAGTGGGTAGTTTGGGTGGGCGACGGCTTTGTCTGACGAGCTGCCGGGTGGGTCCTGGACTGTGTGTGTGTGTGTGTGTGTGTGTGTGTGTGTGTGTGTGTGTGTGTGTGTGTGTGTGTGTGTGTGTGTGGTGGAGTCGTGCAGGGTGATAACA
Source organism: Alosa pseudoharengus (assembly GCF_046254945.1). NCBI lineage: Eukaryota > Metazoa > Chordata > Actinopteri > Clupeiformes > Clupeidae > Alosa > Alosa pseudoharengus. The sequence goes on along the minus strand of NW_027468870.1, from coordinate 19,557,752 downwards.
GCTAAGATGGGACTCAGCAAAAGCGTAGCTGTTATCTGCTTCTCTTATCACCTCTTTATCTGGGATTAGGGGGAGGCTTCTCTCTGAAGCAGAGGACTTTCCAAAGACACAGACACACACACACACACACACACACACACACACACACACACACACACACACACTCACACACACACACACAGAGCCTCTCCTCTCCAGCTCAGAATAAGCGGGCAGTGGGTTCTCACCATCTTTACCAGGAGCATGGAGCGAAGAAGGGCCACTCTGAAAGGGAGCCATTTTTTACAGAGCTGTCTGGAGAGGATCGTGGGTAGTTTAGGTGTTCTTAATGGTGATATGGGAGGTGTATTGGGGTAGTTTAGGTGTTGTTAGGGAGGGGTATTGGGGTAGTTTAAGTGTTCTAAATGGTGTTAAGAGAGGGCTATGTTGTAGTTAAGGGGTTCTTAATGGTGGTAAGGGAAGCGTGTGGGGACAGTTTATTCAGCTTGTTGGACAGGACAGATTGCGCTCAGCTGCCTGAGCCCTGTGTAGGTTTGCTACACACACACATACACACACACACATACACACACTTAAGAGGAAAAACATGGCATGTGTACATAGAAATGTAGGCAAAGGACAAAAAGCACTCTCAAGCGGTCTTTTTTACAGTTGTGGTCCCTTGATTTCCATAATCCCAAATAAACATGGCAGCACCCTTTTGCCTCTGCTTTGAGACTCATTTGAGCCCCTCCGTGCCCATATACTGTAGGAGGAGTGTGTGTGGAGAGCAGTGGTGGACATTACTTGAGTACATTTACTCAATTACTGTACTTAAGTCGCTTTTTCATGTATCTGTACTTTACTTGAGTATGTCAATTTTGTTAAACTTTTTACTTTTACTCCAGTACATTTCGAGGCCAAATATCTTACTTTTTACTCCAGTACATTTTGTGACAGCTGAAGTACAGCTGAAGTACCTTTTGGAAAAAAAGACTGTACAAATACATGTGTACTTACATGTATATTTTCTATTAAGCAAGCTACAGTAGGCTTTAAATAATGGTGTTGCCTAACCTATGTTATTGTCATATCCACTGTTTACTGTACCTTGTTGACCCCTTTTCACAATATTGATGTTACCATAACTAGCCTCTTGACGCCATCGAGCAAATGATAGACAATGATAGACAATCTGACACTGTCAAACACAAAAGGCAACATCTTGATTTGGTCTGAAAGTGTAAAGCATTCAACAAAGAAAAATGTGGTTACTTTGAAGTATCTAAGATATCACATTAGTTCGTTTTTAGTTCTTTCTACATACAACAATTATTAGCTGATTTTGTCCTTGAATGGAGGAGAAAGGCTCAACGAATGCCTACTGTATGTCTGTGCCAAATCATTTCAACAATAGTAAATGCAACTAGTCATAATACATTTCAGGACTTTTACTTTCGATACTTAAGTACATTTGAAGGCAAGTACTTTTGTAGTTTCCACTTAAGTGGAAATGTAAAAGGAGGACTTTTACTTTTACTGGAGTAACATTTGACCATGTGTATCTCACTTAAGTACAAGATTTGTGTACTTCGTCGACCACTGGTGGAGAGTCAGCCCTAATGAAAGAGTTTCTTGTGTTGAATGCATGCCTACCTGCCTCCCCTCCCCTCCCCAGAGCCACTCTGGTCTTACGTGGGAGGTTGGTGGGCTCAGAGAGAGAGGTCTGCAATTATGGTTGTCACCGGAGTGATATAGAAAGCAGGGCTAGCGTTAGCGCACGCTGTTCAGCACGGTGGGAATGATAACGCTGGATAAAAGGTTAAGAGCAAATGTGACAGTGTGAATGGGAAAGGAGGAACTTCTATGGCTTTCTGCAGAGCCTTTAGCTATGCCTCCACTGTGTTTCGTCTTTGGATTGCGAATACTCAGCCTATTATATGGTTTTTCTATGGTTTATACAATATGTATAGTTTGTGTCTGGTTAAGCGTAAATGTTTGTCTGTGGTTTGTCCAAGGTATGTGCATAGTTTGTGTGGGGTTTTTGTGTGATCTGAGTTTGTGTATGTTGGTCTAAGTGGTTGTGGTTTATCTATGATTAGTGCATGTAGGCAAGCCTATGAGATTGAGAGAGTGTGTGTGTGTGTGTGTGCATGTGTGTGTGTTTGTGTGTGTGTGTGTGTGTGTGTGTGTGTGTGTGTGTGTGTGTGCATGTGTGTGCCTGTGTGTGTGTTTGTGTGTGTGTGTGTGTGTTTGTGTGCGTGTGCGTGTGTGTGTGTGTGTGCGCGT
>NW_027468870.1:19540484-19547984 GCF_046254945.1 Alosa pseudoharengus | reverse complement strand
AAAATAGACCAGTCTTTCTAAAGCTATTTTTACACTCTGAGAAAGGAATGCTTCAGTTGTGCACTTGGCGTAGCCCGCCTGTTAGATGTAGTGCCTTCCCTCCCTGCTTAGTGGTGGTGTAGTGTGGGCTTTGCACAGCAGGGGCTCCATGCCTGTGGACTAGCGGATCAGCTGGAATGCTAAAGCATCCACTGTGCAGTGCAAGTGGATTGGGTCCCTCTTCTGATGTCTTTTCAATGCAAGTAGACTAGCTTTCTCTTCTCCTGTCTTTCCAATACAAGATTGAAGATCTCAGGTGTTTTTTTTTTATTTGTCCACAGCCAACATCTTATCTTAGAACATCTTAGCCTCGATTCCCGAAAGCCGCAGATATGGCAGTACAGAAAGATGTAGAACTAACCGGGGGCATTGTGGGTAAATGTTTTACGCCACCCCTGTGCTGAACCCCCTCAGAGCGAGTTCTGGAGGGCAGACTCCAGACGATCCTATCTCCCCCGGCAACCTCTCTGGGCCGCGCCACGGCGTGCCACGCCGCCTTCACATTTCTGATCAAAGCGCTGGTAGTGGAAGTTTACACAGGACAGAACAAACAGAGGGCTTGTGAGGCGCGTTTAGGCCCGTCGGTAGAGCTCTGTGTTCTTATTAAACCAGCACAGCTCAACTCAGCGCGGTGTAGCCACCCACCTCCTCCTCCTCCTCCTCCTCCTCCTCCTCCACCACCTCTCTCTCCCCGAGCCCTCATAAATATCTAATGTGCTGGCGAGAGGGAGGGAGGCAGAGAGGGAGGGAGGGAGAGAGAGAAAGGGGGAATAAAGGGAGGGAGAGAGCATCATTAGCCACTGTACTCACTTCGGCTTTGCCAGCGGTGGAGATGATGCTGGGAAACCTTGTGTGTGTGTGTGTGTGTGTGTGTGTGTGTGTGTGTGTGTGTGTGTGTGTGTGTGTGTGTGTGTGTGTGTGTGTGTGTGTGTTTATGTGTGTGTTTATGTGTGTGTGTCTGTGAAGCGCTGCCTTTCTGGTGACCCTGCTGCTTCTCTTAAAGAGGGCCGATTTCCCCTCTTCTGTTCACCTCTGACGGGCCCGCGCCCCCACCCCCCCCCCATCCGCGTGATGGCCCCTTAGATGGAGGTGGTGGGGTGGTGATGGTGCTGGGTGGGGTTAAGTGATTTACTCAAGGCACCAGAGGCTTTTAACATCTTACAGCAGGGGTCTCAAACTCAAATGAGCTGGGGGCCAATTCTGCCAACGTCATCTCATTGGAGGGCCGGCTATTTTTGAAAATGCAATGTTCTTTTTTTCAAATACCACACAAAACTGCAAACAGAAAGTAGTGTTTTTATCTAGTTTTAGACACTAGCAACCTTAGCTTCTAAATAAAATAATGATAGAATAAATATTAATACAAATTATAAAACAAATAAAAAAGCATAAAAACAGGTATGTGTGTGTTTCACACCAAATAAAAATATTTTCCTCTCATAACTTTTTTAAACCTGGCAAACTATAGGCGTCAGGGTTAAGAAAGCAACACCATTGGATTTTTATATCAAAATGTCAAAAGGCCATGGCTTGAAAGTGGTGAGAGATAAAGTCCTACTGTAAATGTAAAAATCTTTGAGTAAAACAAAAGTTTATGAAGGGGGTAAATTCACCCATCTAATTTGCCACTGGATGGCAAGCACCTCAAATTATGCACCTTTCAGTAAATACTGGATGAACATATTTGAGCAGGTTTACTTTCCTTTTTTCATATTACCCACATAACAAATTAACAGGAAAACACCTAAGATGTATACCAACCCCTAAGATGTATATGGTTTCTAAACCACAAGGCCTACAATAAAGTATTGTTTACTTTACTTTACTACGGGTAATCTGAGTAGGCTACCCAGAAGTTTGCATCATATTGCGGGTGACTTTGTAGTTCTACTAGCCCTGCTGTCTGTACCACGTCCATTACGGACACTATCATCACGATTACCACTGCAACCTCCAAGCTATGTTGGGCAGAGGGTCGAAATAAGCATGGTATGCTTAGTGGACACCGTCGTACACGCAGACGCACCTCCATTCAATAGACGATCGACCATAATCTCCAAAAGGATCGATCTTCTCCTTCAGATTTAGAATAGGTGAATAACATAGCCTACCTAAGACTTCATCACACGTAAACGTTTTTCAACATTTGGTGTAGGCCTATTTCTGCTTAATTTCTGCTTCAATTTATGCAGCACATATGGCCTGCATCGCTTCCGCGTCATTACAAATGCACGTCTTTGTGTTTCTCGCGTGTAATACAAGTATTTCCTGAAAACTTTGCGCAGCGATTTTGGGTTTGAATGAAGCTCTGGATGTCTAGCACATAGTGGAGCAGAGTACAAATGAGATTTGTCACCGTACTTGGAACTATCGTCTATTTTAATCAGTATCGTTGTTTGCCGCAATTAAAAAGTCTCAAGGGCCGGATTACGTTATTATTTTGACATACGTCGCGGGCCGGACGCGGGCCGGATTTGGCCGGGTGTTTGAGACCCCTGTCTTACAGGAAGGGCTGTGAGGGGCGGCCTCGGCTATAGATACATCAGTGCCTGTTCATGAATATGCTGCTGATTACACACACAGTCTTCAGTCTTTACTGACATGCTCCTCTGTATGTGCCATGACACCAGTATGTGCTGAAGTGTTTCATTAACATGTTTTTGAATTATTAGGTCCACCACAGTAAAGGTGCACAAGAATATACTTATGAGGAATATACTGACTGAAGTTAACTGTGTCACAATACCGACTGTACCTGTATATTCACCTGTCTTATGCTAGTGACATAAACTATTCTATACTTTAATTTCTATTAATTTGCACAGTTACTCTGGGTATAACTCAGATTTCCATTAGAATATTTGTTTTTACTGATGGTTGGTTAAATAGACTGTTCTTTGTTATTGGGACAGCAGATTGTGTTTTCATATGAGGATTGCATCGTTGTTTTTGCTTACCTGCTGATGCCAATCCCCTTCCCTTTGTTATGTGTGGTTCTCAATAGTGTGCATTGCATTTTACTAGTCTAATAGCTTTACGCAATCTCAATTTTACCTGGCATCGATTTCAATACTCCATTCACTACTTAATGAATTGCAGTTGAATAGCTTGCAAGAGGGCATTCACTATGTCTCTATGATATTCTCCTCATCTGCCAGTGGATTTAGTAGTCAATTGATTTTTTTATGAATTGCATGTAAATAGGTTGCTTGCTTTTCAGAGAATGAAGGTAATAGCAATTTCAGTGATGTGCTCACTTCATGTAATGGGTCCCATATCAATTTTATGAGTCCTCTCAACTTTACATTGTCAGCTTGAGCCTTTTGATATGCCATCAAAGCAATCACTGTCCTGTCTCTCTGTCTCTCTCTGTCTCTCTCTCTCTCTCTCTCTCTCTCTCTCTCTCTCTCTCTCTCTCTCTCTCTCTCTCATGGTGCGACCCACCCCACTTTTGGCCATGACTTTGCTCTGGTCAGTTATTAAAGCAACAGTATGTAGAATTTAGGTGCTTCTATTATGGAATGCAGTGATCATAATAATGTTTTCATTACAGTTTACATTGAGGTCCATTCAGTCAATACATGTATGTGGAAAAGGCCAGAAGGTTAACTCAGTGCCATTGATTCTCCACTAGAGTTTGAGCGGTTCTGCGGTTGATCCGGTCTGTTCTTGGGGCAGGGCGAGTCTGTGTTCTTGACTAATGTGTGTTTGAGTTTGAGCGGTTCTGGCGTTGTTCCTGTCTGTTCTTGAGGCAGGGCGAGTCTGTGTTCTTGACTAATGTGTGTTCTTGACTAATGTGTGTTTGAGTTTGAGTGATGCTGGCGTTGTTCCGGCGTTGTTCCGGCGTTGTTCCGGTCTGTTCTTGAGACAGGGTGAGTCTGTGTTCTTGAGTAATGCGTGTTTGAGTTTCAGCGGTTCAGGCATTGTTCCGGTGTTGTTCTTGGGGCAGGTGAGCCTGTGTTCTTGACTAATGTGTGTTTGAGTTTGAGCGGTTCTGGCATTGTTCCGGTGTTGTTCTTGGGGCAGGTGAGCCTGTGTTCTTGACTAATGTGTGTGATGTAAATGCTGGGATCGTCATGCTCAGATTGCTTAGAGAGGAAAGGCCCTGCCAACCTCAGATTAATCTCTCTCAATGTGTGTTTCTCCCCCAGTGTCTCCTTCACCAACGGGTGTGTGTGTGTGTGTGTGTGTGTGTGTGTGTGTGTGTGTGTGTGTGTGTGTGTGTGTGTGTGTTTGTGTGTGTGCATGTGTGTTATGAGTGGCAGCTGCAGCTTGGTGATCAGCCGCTTCATGTGAAAATGATTTTGATGAATAATAAAACGGGTGATAACCTGTTGCTTAGAGGGTCACTTAGGCCACACATGCCCCCACCACCACCACGCCCCCACACACACACTGCATTCTAACTCTCTTCTCCATCCCCTCCACTACACACACACACACACACACACACACACTCACACACACACACACACACTGTGCTCAGGCTGTGTGGATAATAACTTAACGGGTTAAGATTGTTACATCCATTATTCATCATGTCACATACACACACACACACACACACACAAACACACACACACAGACACACACACACACACACACACACACACACACACACACACACACACAGTCATGCCTACAGACACATACCCATTAACATGCTGACCCTCACAGCAAGGCTCCTAAAGCCCAGTCCAGTGTCCAGAAGAGCATTGCCTGGTGGTGTATTGGAAAAGGATATCTCTTCTGAGAACAGTGAGAACCGGTATCTAGTCTTTTCACCTCACCCCTGTTCTTAAAAAGAAAAAGAAAAGGACCCTTTTTCCCTCCCTGCCTTGCCCTGTTCCCAGATGGAACACTGCAGGCTAACTCCCCCCCCCCTCTCTCTCTCTCTTCTCTCTTCCTCTCTTTCTTTCTCTCTCTCTCTCTCTCTTCCTCTGTCTCTCACTCCCTTTCTCTTTCTTTCTCTCTCTCTCTCACTCTCTCTTCCTCTCTCTTCCTCCCTTTCTCTTTCTTTTTCTCTCTCTCTCTCTCTTCTCTCTGACTCTTTCTCTTCCTTATTTTCTCTTTATCTCCCACTCTTTATCTATTGAATTCATATTCAAATTAGCTTTGTTACCATGAAAACTCTTGCTTTTTTATTATTAACAAAGCGTATCTGATACCAATTGTTGCACATGCTCTGCTCTGAAGTGGGCATCGTCTCTGTGGGCACCATTAGGCAGCGCAGGCTGGCACGGTGGCACAGTGGCTGGCGTGAAGGTGAGCTGTGCCAGGTGTCGTGTAGGCCACTCTGAAGAACGGCTCATTAAGCAGCCGGGCAGGATGACATATGAGCAAAAATCTGTAGTGCAGAGATAGGGGGGGGGGGGGACTGGGCCAGAGAGAGGGAGAGATAGAGAGAGATGGAGGGGAAAAGAGAGAGAGAGAGAGAGAGAGAGGGAGGGAGGGAGGGAGAGAGAGGGGGGGAGGGAGAGACTGGGCCAGAGAGAGGGAGAGATAGAGAGAGATGGAGGGAAAAAGAGAGAGAGAGAGGGAGGGAGGGAGGGAGGGGGAGAGAGAGGGGGGGAGGGAGAGACTGGGCCAGAGAGAGTGAGAGATAGAGAGAGATGGAGGGAAAAAGCGAGAGAGAGAGAGAGAGAGGGAGGGAGAGACAGAGAGAGACTGGGCCAGAGAGAGAGACAGAGAGAGGGAGCGATAGAGAGAAGGAGGGAAAGAGAGAGAGAGGGATAGAGGGCAAAAGGGAGATGGAGCTGCAGGAACAAGCAGAGACAGGAAGCAAGACGGAGAGCTGGTTTCCTCTCGTGCCTCTGGTGTCATTGACTATGTTTACATGCACATCAATAATCTGACTCTTGGCCTTATTCAGAATGATTGTGATTATGTTTACATGAGTTGTTAATAGAGTATTCCACTCATTTTCCCGTTTACATATAACACAGAATAGTCCGATTATAACTAGCAAAGACGTTAGATCAAGGTTCTAAAGATTCTGTTCTGTTCCTTCCTGTCTTTCTCCTGTAGGACAGTAGCACATAGAGCATTCAAGCTAGCCTTGGAACGTGACCTGTTCTAACCAAACTCTGACTCCATTTCACTCAGTATGACTGCAATCAAGGCTTCTAAAAATAGCCCAGTGTAACTGCCGTTGTAGCATTACGGTGCTTTGATGAAGGTCCTTGCCGAGCTAAGATTAGTTTGATTGCAGTGAAACGGCTGCTATTGGTGAGACTGTTTGTGATGTAAATGGGCACATGGACATATAGACGTTATTCACAAACAGTAATTTTGTGAGACTTTAGCAACACTCTGTGTCAGGTATGTTTTATGGCAGTGGTTTTCAAACTGTGGTGACTCCCTGTAGTAATACTCCGGGAGTCTCAGATATTTTTTATTTATATATATAAAGATGAAATAATTACCTCATTATGTAAAAATATTTTAAAAATCCTTCACCATACAATCATGAAGTTAAATTTAAACTATTTTTTGTCTAAGGTATTCATTTGTATATCAGCCAGTAGGAGCCAATAGGCTTTTTAAGCTGTTTGGAGCATTAGCAAATAGTTGACAAGCTAAGCTGTGATGACAAGCGGAGGAAGCAAACATGATGGTTAAAAAAGTTTGAGAACCACTGTTTTAAAACATGTGCAAGTCAGATGATCATTTAAGGGTCTATGTGTTGACGTGGCTGGTGTTAGCTTGATGCGGTATTGTGTCTCTGCTATACCCAGGCCTTATGTGGACTCCCGCGTCCTGGTTAAATGTAGACACTGCTTTATTTCTTTCATTATGTTGTTGATATCATTCCCGGCTGGGATGACGGGCTGCCAATCATGTGGGGATTGCGTCTGGAGCGTAATGATAATAACGTTGCTGCGCTAATTAAGCTGAACGTGGGGCTGGTTGCCCCCGAGTGAACTGGCCCGTCGTGAGCCTGTCAGTGGCTTGCCGATGACAGCTACACCAGGCATCGGAGTGCGTATATGTTTTTGTATGTGCCCAGGAGTGAGTGTATATGTTTGTGTGTGTGTGTGTGTGTGTGTGTGTGTGTGTGTGTGTGTGTGTGTGTGTGTGTGTGTGTGTGTGTGTGTGTGTATGTCTGTGTTTATTTGTCTATTTGTGTGTCTGTGTGTGTGTGTGTGTGTGTGTGTGTGTGTGTTTGTGTGTATGTTTGTGTGTATGTCTGTGTTTATTTGTCTATTTGTGTGTGTGTGTGTGTGTGTGTGTGTGAGTGTGTGTGTGTGTGTGTGTGTGTGTGTGTGTTTGTGTGTATGTCTGTGTTTATTTGTCTATTTGTGTGTGTGTGTGTGTGTGTGTATGTTTGTGTGTATGTCTGTGTTTATTTGTCTATTTGTGTGTGTGTGTGTGTGTGTGTGTGCGCGCGCACGTATGTGTGTGTGTGTGTGTGTATGCCTATGCATGACTGTTGCTGCTCTATGTGAGGTTCATCTCCCC
>NW_027468870.1:19517984-19535484 GCF_046254945.1 Alosa pseudoharengus | reverse complement strand
CTACTGCAGCTCTGCTGCCCTTTTGTCTTCTGTGACAATGCCCCTGGGCTGGCGCATAAATACTGATCTCTCTGCCTCTCTCTCTTTCTATCTCTATCTCTCTCTCTTTCTCTCTCTGTCTCTCGCTTTCTCTCGCTCTCTGTCTCTCTCTGTCTCTTTCTCTCTCTTTCTCTTTCTCTCTATCTCTCTCTCTGTGCCACTGGTCACTTTGTTGGCGTCATTCTCTCCCCCAGACGCCACAAGCCTGGCATTACATGCTGTGAGGTCATTCATTTATATGTCTGGCTGTCCAGAGGAGACATTTTTGTGGTTTACATCCTCCTGTTTTGCCTCTTCTTTGGTTGTTTAGCACCTTATGTAAGGTTTGTGTGTGTGTGTGTGTGTGTGTATGTGTTTGTGTGGTGTGTGTGCGTGTTTGTGTGGTGTGTGTGTGTGTGTGTGTGTGTGTGTGTGTGTGTGTGTGTGTGTGTGTGTGTTTGTGTGGTGTGTGTGTGTGTGTGGCACAAAGGGAAAGAGAAGGAGAGGGAGCGATAGTGTTCTTAATTACCAGAATGTTCCAGAGAAAAATGAAGAGAAATCCCTCTGTCCTTCCATTGGTTAGAGTTCTGCTGCCCCAGTCTGGACTGGCCAGGGAGGGTAATTAACTGTCGTGGGGTTATTTCCCATGTGTCACTATTCCCAGTTGTCCCCGAGAATGATAATGGTAGGTAGGGAGACGTACCCCCCTCCCCCACAGATAGCCAGAGCTCATGAACATGGCCGTAGGGAGTGACCACCCGTGTCTGACAGAAGCCAGTCTGGATGAGAGAGCGGAGGAGGAAGAGGAAGAGGAGATGATCTGTGTCTTGAGAGCGAGGAGGAGGAAGTGGAGCAGCAGGAAGAGGAGTGTTTTACAGGAGATGAGCTGTGTGTCTTGTCTGGAGATGAGCTGTGTGTCTTTTCTGGAGATGAGCTGTGTCTTGTCTGGAGATGAGCTGTGTCTTGTCTGGAGATGAGCTGTGTGTCTTGTCTGGAGATGAGCTGTGTCTTGTCTGTCCGTTCCTAGCAGGTCTGCTCTGATTGCTGCTGTTGTGTTGTAGTGTTGATAATTGCAGATCCATTAGATCATTCATCAGGGTGATGCCCCTCATGGCATCCTAATCACATGAGCACTGCAGCAATGGAGAATTCCCCTCTGTTCAGTTAAGACCTCCACAGGGCCCATGCCTGTTAGAGATCCTGGAGCTGTAAGGACGATATCTGAGATTGAGGCTAATGCCAGGACAGCTCCGGCTTACATCTGGCTTAGATGTGGCATGCATCTTGTTTGGATGTTGCCCAGATCTGGTGTGGATGTGTTTCTCAATCACCTAGCAACCTAGGGTGCCCATGAGGACTATTGAGGGCAGAAGGCATAGAACTAGAAGAGAATGCAACAGAAATTTTAATTCTTACCACTGCTGCACTCCACATTGAATTCTGATCCAATTTGGAAGAGAAAGACATTTAACAAATGGGTATCACACTATGGACAGTGCATGTCTGTCTGATAAGTTACAGGTTTGAGATGGGTTTCTGATCTGACTGAATTGTTCAATATTGTCAAATTAACGAATGAGCATGCTTAATCCACTCGCTGATCCAGTAGAAGAGGAGGGTGTGAACATAATAATAATAATAATAATAATAATAATAATAATAATAATAATAATAATAATAAGTTACATTTATAAAGTGCCTTTCTAAAACCCAAGGTCGCTTTACATAGTGGAAAGGAATGTACAATAACAAACAAACAAACAAAACCAATACAAACAAAGAGGGACAAAAAGAGTAGGAGGAAAATAGAGCTATGTGTTGGGTGTGGAGGAGAAGTAACCATTAAACAAAGATGTCTTCAGATGTGCTTTGAAGAAAACAGCCGAATGCAACATGGCCAGATGCTGCTCTGCCTTTGCTTCGCTCTTCTCAGTTTCTCCGAGTGTTGTGGTCCACACTGCGGAGGAGGCCGCTGGCTGGCCAGCCGTCGCCCGTGGCCCTTGGTTCTGGCGCGGCGGAGTGAATGAAATGGCGCCAGTGACACGGTGTTAATGTGTTTTCCTTTAAACGCCGCTGTATGGGGAGCCGGAGCTCAAGGTTAATGAGAGCCACCATCCCAGGTGACTAGGGACGGGAGGGAGGAGGAGAGAGAGATAGAGTGCGAGGAAGGGAAAAGAAGAGAGGAAGAAAGGCAGGGAGGGAGAGATAGAGAGACCAGGGATTACAAAAAGAGAGGTGAACATGTCTTTAATTCAGTGACTAGAGTGGAAGATGGTCTGTTTTTTTTCCTACCTGATCAACAGCCCGTGAAATGTTTCTCTCGCTCTCCCTCTCTGTCTCTTTCTCTCTCTCTCTCTCTCTTTCTCCCCCATCATCTATCTCTCCTGATCGATCTATCTGTCTCTCTGATTTTATTATTTCTATATTCATTGTGCTTTTGACATGAGATGATGGCACCATAAACACCTACATTAAAATGCCAGAATGTAAAAGAGCTCCTGGCCCCTTGAATGGAAGCCTATTGCAATGGTCACCTTTAAGAGGTGTGTGTGTGTGTGTGTGTGTGTGTCTGTGTCTGTGTGTGTGTTTAAGAGAGAAGTTGACTCCTATTTTTCTTCATTTCTTTCTTTTTCTCTCGCTTGTTGGCCCTTTCTGTCTCGATGTCTGTCTTTTCATCATTGGTCTTGTGTGTGTGTGTGTGTGTGTGTGTGTGTGTGTGTGTGTGTGTGTGTGTGTGTGTGTGTGTGTGTGCTCCCTGTGCTGTGCTGTCCATTTGGCTGTGCTGGCGGTGACAGGCGTGCTCAGGGGGGGCCGCAGGAAAATGGCTTTTTTCAGCCCCCCCCCCTCAGATTTCATTTCACTGGCCTTTATCTCCTGAGGACAAAGCCAGCCCATGGCCTTATCAGGGCAGGGCTCAGCCCACCAGCCCCCCAGCCATCCGCCCGCACACACACACACACACACACACACATGCACACACGCACGCACACACATAGAGACACTTTTTTACACAGCTACATACATACACACACTAACAGACACACACACACACACACACACACACACACACACACACATAGAGACACTTTTTACACAGCTACATACATACACACACTAACAGACACACACACACACACACACACACACACAAACGCACACACACATACACATACACATACACACAGAAAGGCACCACATGCCACAGAGGCCTGCTACATATATATTTCCACTCACACAGAGAAGGTCCGCTGTGTTTAGGGCTGGGCTGGAGGACCACCTTCCTCTTGTGTTGTTGACATCTCAGCAGCTCTACCCTTGAGAGGAGAGGACCCTTAAAGCAGACACACACACACATACACGTACACACACACACACACACACACACACACACACACACACACATATATACACACCTGTATATATATATATGTGTGGGGGGGGGGGGTATATACAGGTGTGTATATATGGTGTGTGTGTGTCTGCTTTAAGGGTCCTCTCCTCTCAAGGAGAGCTAGTATATATATACATATATATCATCGATTTTAATTAACATATATTATAGATTTGTATTTATATCATTTTTACATTCTATTTTATTCCTATTTCATCATTATTGATTATTTTTTTTTTTATTAATGTCATTTTTCGACTATATTTTTATTCTTCATTGACTATCCAAAAACCTAATCTGCAGGTATTGAAGCTAGTATATGAGATTTAAGTGCATTCATGCATTGTGCATTAAGTCTTATATAATTGAAGACTGTATGTCTGTTCTCTACTTGATCGCTTTGGATTGGATTTTTCAGGCTTTGTTTGGGTGGCTGGTCTATAGCTGGTCTAGAGCTAAATAAAATGCAACAGCCTAACTGGTGGTATGACAAAGCTTAAAGGTTAACTTGTTGGCTGTGTTCCAGTAATTTGTTGTTTTGCTTTTAATTATTCTGTGTTGTGTCATTTATGTATTTGTGAGCATGTGAGTGGATGGTCACTGTATGGTCTCTCTGCTCTGTGAGTGGACAGGAGGAGATTCAGATGGACACACTCAGGGAAGTGGGAAAGGGTTGTTCGACACGCGGCCTCCCCTAACATCTAGAACATTGTAGCGTTTCGCAAGTTTTCTGCTTCTGAAAAGAAGAGGCTGGTTTGGTAACGTACAAGCAGCTTTCCACCCTCAAGCTGTATTTCCCAGAGCTACAAGCACGCGCGCACACACACACACACACTCACACACAAACAAACATAAACACGCACGCACACACACAAATACACACATACTCACACAGACACACACACACACACACACACACACGCACACACACATGTCAGCGCCCTGCTTTCAAGCCGAGACAGCTTTTGCCTATTTCTCTGCTAGCGTACACGCTAATCTAAGCATCCCTCCCTGGAGTAATCACCCTCTCCACACACATGAAATGCTCCTCATTGTTTTAGATCAGGCCCCCTCTCTCTGCGTCACTTCCAGTAAGAGTCAACAGCAGGGGAGTGCTGTCACTGGCCCCCTTACATGTACCTCCTCAGAGCGGGATGAGGAATAATAATAAAAACAAATCTATGCTCATAGTAACGATTTGTATCTGTTATCTCTTTTTGATTAATTTTTAGTATTTGTTGTGTAATTTATTTATTGTTATTATTTTCTATCTATTTCACACTTAAATACGCTTACACAGACACACAAACATACACACAGACACACAAACACACAGACACACACACACACACACACCTTCATTCACTCACTCAAATTCATGCATACATTCCCTGACTATATATGTATATATATATATATAAAAAAAAAAAAAAATATATATATATATATATATATATATAATATTTTATACACGCACATATATAAAGGCGCAGCACTGAGAATGTTATTCATTTCTGACGGAGAATGATGGAAGGTGCCTGTATATCAGAGAGGGCAGTTTTATGCCAATTGGATCCCAAAGTAATAACACTTACATAAAAAGTAGTTAAGGCATTGACACCCACCCATATGAGGCGTCTGAGTAAGACAAATGGAAAGTCCCGCGCCCATATTTGTATTCAGATTTTTAAATGCCAGCTTAATGAGATTTGGTCTATATTTATGTAGGATTACCTCAGCCTGCTCCTGGGGAGAGAGCAGAAATCACATTACTACACTTGATGTAAAAGCTCGCTCTGTGTGTGTGTGTGTGTGTGTGTGTGTGTGTCTGTGTCTGTGTCTGTGTCTGTGTGTGTGTGTGTGTGTGTGTGTGTGTGTGTGTGTGTGTGTGTGTGTGTGTGTGTGGGTGTGTGTGTGGTACTCTTCTATTTTTGGAAGTACTAGGAATGTTTCACTCTTTCAATTTTTGTATTGGAAGAACAGAGTGATCTATAAATCATATTTTATTTCACTGACTGCATGCATTTCTGCAGTTCTCTGTCCTTATTCTTGAGTAGCAGAATATGATATAGATCCTTGCACACAACAACAGCAGTAGTAGCCTACACAGTTGTAACCATGTAGACAGAGTTGCCTCGGTAACATCGGGATGTTTGTTGTGTGTTTACTAAAGAGTAGCAGGTATTGCCCTGTTAGCGCCAGGCCACCCCTGTGCGGGTTAGATTGGTACGGCCAGGGGGGAACTGGCCTGGAACCATCTGGTGTTCCCGATAAAGACATCCTAGAGCTGAGTGACAACACACCGCAGTAGCCATGGCGACGGTGGGCGGCCCCCCGAAAAGGCAGCGCTCTCCGCTAATGAAGGATCTCATTAGCCACAGAGGGGATGATAAGGGCTCTACTTCAGGACCCAGAGGAAAGGAGGGAAAAAACTGAGAGAGAAGAGGAGGAGGGAGGGAAGGAGGGAGAGATGGAGGGAGAGAGAGAGAGACAGAGAGGAGAGAGATGAGAGAGTGAGTTTATGACACAAGCTAGCAATATTTGTCCAGAGATCACAGTGAAGCAACAAACAAATGATGGAAAGCTAAAATAGCTGTAGCAGCAGCACAGTATCTTTAAGTATGTTGTAAAAGAAGCGAGGCCAATACTGAAAAAAACCTCCTCAAAGTTTAAAGCGTTATAAACCAAGCTTTGTGCTGTTTGTTTGTTTGTTTGTTTTAGCTCTTGATCCATCTATTACTGTTTTTATCCTTTTATATATATTTTTACATACAAACAGAAAACACATACACACACAACAACACATACACGCTCAAACACACACACACACACACACACACACACACACACACACACGCTCAAACAGAAACACAGACACACACACACACACACGCTCAAACACGCAAAAGGTAGAGGTCTGCAAGTGTTGTCTCACTTGTATTGTGTAACCAAGGTTTGTTTTATGATGATGCTCATTTTTCCATGCATCATCAGCACTTATATTTGTATGTATTATATTTATATTTTTAGTGTTATACTGTAGCATACCATGGTCCCATAAGTATTGAGTGCGGTTGGCTGTTCAGGGGCAGTCATGCCTGCAGGTGTGTGCATGTGAGTCCTGTTTGTCCCCAGTACAGCTCCGTCTCCCATCAGCTGAAACGGTGCGTGCTTAACGCTGACCTGTCTGTCACACAGGCACGCTCTTCTCTGGTCATCCCCAGCCTCTCCTCCTAGGGCTAAAACAGGAAGTGACACTCACTTTAGCGGCCGGTCTCAAGGGACCAGAGGCCATTTTACAAGAGGTTTTTATTGCAGATGACATCCCGGGGTGGGAAGAAGGCAGTTGGTCTTCCGTGGACACAGCTTCTAGTGACCACATGTACAGCAGTACAGTGTCCCCACCCGTGGACACAGCTTCTAGTGACCGCATGTACAGCAGTACAGTGTCCCCACCTGTGGACACAGCTTCTAGTGACCGCATGTACAGCAGTACAGTGTCCCCACCTGTGGACACAGCTTCTAGTGACCGCATGTACAGCAGTACACTGTCCCCACCTGTGGACACAGCTTCTAGTGACCGCATGTACAGCAGTACACTGTCCCCACCTGTATTCTCCCATCATCCCCAAGATTCCCTCACGACTGTGTCAGATCAGACCATCTGAGATGTTTCCATACCACAGACTTGATTTATTCTCTCTCTCTCTCTCTCCCACGTATTCTCTCTCTTTTTCTTGTTCTCTCTCTATCTCTCTCTCTCTCCCTCACATGCCCTCTCTCTCTCTTATGTTATAGTGTCTTCCCCTCAAATTCACATGCACACACACACAAACATGCATGCACACGCACTCACACACACACACACACACACACACACACACACACACACACACACACACACACACACACACACACACACACACACACACACATCTCCCTCTCTGGCAGCGGAGCAGGCTGTTATTGATCGTCCGTCTGTTCCCTCATGGCACCGTTTCAGTAGCACACGGCCACACAGCTGGAAGGTCACTCTCAGGCCACGTTATGTCACAGAACGGAGAGCACACACACTCACACACACACATGCACGGACACACACACAGACACACAAGCGCAAGTATTTTGCCATACTGAGGGCATCTCATATATGTGTGTGTGTGCTTGTGTTTGGTATGTTCGTGTGTGTGTGAGAGTGTGAGAGGGAGAGAGAGACAGAGTATTTGTCTTGTCTGTGTCTGTTGGTTTCTAACTAATGTGTGTATACGCGTGGCGCTGCTCTTAATTGTTTTGATTTTTAATTAGTGCATTGAACGGCCTGTCGTGGCCCTGAATGCGCAAAACCAGTGGCGTCGCGCTAATTACCGTGTGATGCTGAATGTCAGCGGCTCACAAGCACCCATTTGGCTTGTAGCAGCGTCGCTAACAATGCTTTACATTAGCACTCAGTTCAGCTCCACTCCAGTGCACTACACGCCATCACTGTGGAGGCAGGACGGCGGCCATGTTGCTTTTATAGACTTTATAAATCTACAGATTTATGAAGGCTGAAGAACGCAGGAGATGGCTCATCTTTTCTTTTTTTTTTCTTTTTTAAGGGCTTTTATGCCTTTAATTTTGATAGGATAGTGGAGAGAGTGTCAGGGAGCGAGTGGGAGAGAGAGATGGGGTGGGATCGGGAAATGACCTGGGCCGGACTCGAACCCGGGTCACCTAGAGCACGTGGATCCGAGTGTGGTATGGGCGATGTGGTACTGCCCCAGGAGATGGCTTCTACTGTGTTTGGTGTTGTATGACTGCCATCGCATCGGTTACAGACACATTGGTGTTGGGGTTGTGTGATTGGCATGGCTTAGGTTAGGGGATCACTGGTGTTTGTGTGGTGTGATTGACTTGGCGTAGGTCTAGAGTGATTGGCGTGCCAGAGATTAGGGACTCTCTGTTGGTGTGGTGTGATTGGCGTGCCATGGGTTATTGACATGCTGGTGTTGGTGTGGTTAGATTGGCGTGCCATGGGTTTTTAACTCACTGGTGTTGGTGTGGTTAGATTGGCGTGCCATGGGTTATTGACATGCTGGTGTTGGTGTGGTGTGATTGGCGTGCCATGGGTTATTGACATGCTGGTGTTGGTGGCTTTGATCTCTGTGGTGTGGGTATTAGTGGAAAAGCACTACTGCTGCTGCTGCTACTTTTGCTGTTAGAGAGAGAGAGAGAGTGTCAGGGCCATGCTGCTCCTGTGGCGTCACAAGTAGGAAGCAGGACTAGAGACACAAGCCCCTCTCCTCTCCTCTCCTCTCCTCTCCTCTTCTCTCCTCTCCTCTTCTCTCCTCTCCTCTCCTCTTCTCTCCTCTTCTCTGCTCCCTCTCCCCTCCTCTCCTCTAACTCTCCACTCCTCTCCTCTTCTCTCCTCTTCTCTCCTCTCCTCTTCTCTCCTCTCCTCTCCTCTTCTCTCCTCGTCTCTGCTCCCTCTCCCCTCCTCTCCTCTAACTCTCCACTCCACTCCTCTCCTCTCCTTTTCTCTCCTCTCCTCTCCACCCCTCTCCTCTCCTCTCCTCTCTTCTTACGGGATTGCCAACCCTTGTTGGTAGCAATTGTTTTTGTGTACAGACCTCGGAGCCTAGGCTTCCTACAGAGACGCGTTTTTTTGATGGCCTGCTTATGGGGCAGGCAGCTAGCGGATCATTAGGAAAGATTAGATGAATGTGATCATTTATGTTTGAGCCTTTTTTGGGCCTGAAATCGCTGATACAACCTTTAAAGCTGACTTATTTAGGTGTATGAGTGTAAGAAAAAAAACTGCCTAAATACAAATGCCCTCATTTTGTAGTGTGTACTACATAGATTTGTGTGTGTGTGTGTCTGTGTCTGTGTGTGTGTGTGTGTGTGTGTGTGTGTGTGTGTGTGTGTGTGTGTGGTTGGTGGGGGTTGGGGTGGTGTTAAATTGATTGACTCACTTTATAATTCATGCTGTACCGTGAACCAGATTGCACCATGTTCAAATTCCTGACCGTTTATTTTCCTCCCTTCCTTCCTTCATTCAACCACTCAGTCAGTCTATCATTCCTTTCCAGTTGGTGTGTGCATGCACGCGTGCTTGTGTGTGTGTGTGTGTGTGTGTGTGTGTGTGTGTGTGTGTGTGTATGTGTATCAGAGCCACTAGTAGAAATCTGGACCAGTGTAGTACCAGTTTGAACATGCGTCCCCCAGGCCACTGTCGCTCATATGTAAATCCACACACACTACTCTCTTACACACACTCTCTTACACACACACACACACACACACACACACACACACACACACACACACACACACACACACTCTCTCTCACACACACACACACTCACGCTCATACTAACTCTTGTGCCGTTGGTCATCATTCTTTATTTATGAGCGACACACATTCTCATGCTGCCGTTCATATGCCCATAGGGAGTGTAGGCGTGTGTAGAGCGGCAGAACTATTCCCCTGTGGTAGATACGCAGTGTGTGTGTGTGTGTTTGCGTGCATGGATGTGTGATTGTGCTTGTGTGCATGGGTGTGTGATTGCGTATATGTGTGTGTGTGTGTGTGTGTGTGTGTGTCTGTGTGTGTGTGTGTGTGTGTGTGTTTGCCTCCGGTGGATGTGCAGTGAACACTGTGAAAGGCCATATGGGAAAGGGGGAAAGGTTTTTGCCAAATTTGTGTACTGTTGCCTTAGTGAACAATCACATCAACGTCTATGATGTAGAGCCTGTGTGCTGTAATAAAGGCGTGAGAGAGATGACCTAAAATAAACATCAGGACTATTTCACAGATTTAACTTGGTGACCAGTGATAAATGATAATGATGATTTCTCTTGCCTTGGCCAGTTTCAAAGTATCACTTTAAGAGATTCCATTAGGATAGTAAGCAACGTGTGCTGAATATCATGGTCAATGATGTGAGGATCAGGGATGATATACCGTAGTCCTTTTATGCAAGTAGCTAAGGAGTTGTTTTCCTTGCCCAAGGCCATAGGGGTGCTAAAGGTTTGAGTGGCTTCAAACTAGGCCTCCGATACCAAATATGAATTATAACCAATAGGCTGTAGTGGTTACTGTCTATTATTCTATTGTTATAGTAGTATACAGTACATATTTTCATATCTTAGTCCATATTCCAGGTACTGTAGTTTAGGGAGGTAAACTTTCTTTCAAAGTAATCTTTGGATGGATTTGGGGTTGGGGGGCGCTATGGTTTTCATTGGCATACAATATTGAAAATATTCCTTTACTCATGTGCCATTGATGTGAACTACTGTGGTCTATTGTTAGTATTGTAGCTTAGATGGGCACATTTCCTTAGATGAAAATGATGGGGCAGTGGGCCATCCATTCCATGTGTAGTGTGTAACAAATCCTCATTCATCCACTCAGGCCATGGAGGGTCCTTCCTTGGTTTTATGATACAGGCCTTCTCACCTGGTACAAAGATCCCTAGGCCATCTGTGGGGGAGAGGGTAACTTAGCGTGCAGAGTTGAGTATGGAAGTGCATACTCATTAGAATGCTGCAGGCACCCCTGGTGCACTTTAAGGGTTGTTAAAGAAAATCGTAGGGAGATCCAGAGCAGTGATCCGCTTAACCTGCACTGGCCCCCCTTCAGTGGCTCTTACACTTAAGCTGCTGTCTGACAAGGTGTAAATCAAAGAGTCAGAGTTAAGAGGCTGAGTTGTTCCACGGTGGAAGGGGTTAGCTTAATGCTACAGTAGCTGAGTTGGTTCACAGAGGAAGGTGTTAGCTTAGCGCTACAGAGCCTGAAGTTGGTGCACAGTGGAAGAGGTTAGCTTAGTGCCACAGAGGCTGAGTTGGTTCACAGTGGAAGAGGTTAGCTTAGCCCTACAGAGGCTGATTCAGTTAGCTTAGCCCTACAGAGGCTGAGTTGGTTAGCTTAGCCCTACAGAGGCTGAGTTGGTTCACAATGGAAGAGGTTAGCTTAGCCCTACAGAGGCTGATTCAGTTAGCTTAGCCCTACAAAGGCTGAGTTGATTAGCTTAGCCCTACAGAGGCTGAGTTGGTCCACAGTGGAAGAGGTTAGCTTAGCCCTACAGAGGCCGAGTTGGTCCACAGTGGAAGGGGTTAGCTGAGCGCTACAGGGGCTGAGTTGGTTAGCTGAGCGCTACAGGGGCAACGGTGTTCACAACACTTCCAATAGTGTTAATTTCGTCAGACGAGACGAGAGGAAATATGTTCGTCAACAACCTTTTTTTTCATGACTAAGACGAGACCATGACGAGACGGCAGTAATGTCTTGAAACACTGACTAAGACTATCTTAAGATGCATTATTGTTGACGAAAAAAGACGAGACTAAAATGTTTTGCATGAAATAAAAACTAACATAAAATCTCTCTTCATTTTCGTCTACAAAATGAGAAGACAGAATATCTAGCTGTTAAGTTTTCAAAATATTCCGAATGAGTTCATAAGCAACAGCTTTCCTGTAGGCTAGTCTACGTGCTGTTGCTGCAACCCTGTGGCTGCAACACGAAACTACATGGAACAAGAACACTGGAGATTTCTGCCAGAGTTAGCAAGCTAACTACCTAAGCTTTATGCCACAATGCTACATACCCAGAAGTTGAAGCTTCTCTCATACAAATTAACATCCCCAGAATGTCCATAGGAAAATGTTCATCATGTAATGTCAACTATTTAACTAGTTAGACTGATGATGCAAAGTTTGCTAGCAAGTAAGCTAATATGGAAAGTTCGCTAGCAAGTTATCTATGGCTAAGATGGAGAGTCTGTTTGGGGAATGTGTTGTGTTTGGGCGCATATCGCCATCTAGCGAGGCGGAGTAAAACATTAATACTTTGGCCTATGACAGTGTTTCTCAAACCTTTTCAGTTTCAGGACCACTTAACTAACCCTAGCTTAAAAAAAAAAAAGATTAGACCTACTTCAACAGTAGCCTATAATTAGTCTACACAATTGGCCTACTCACTGAACCACCTTGCTTATTGTCTGTACTTTGCTTATTGTGTGGATGCATACTGTATGATTTAAACTGATTTAAACTGGCATATACATAGACAGTGTTGCAGAACTGTTTTTACATACAAGTTGGTTCAATATTGCAAACAACTCATCTATATTATATTTTACCACGTCTGCTCGCGGACTACTTGGGATAGCTTGCGAACCACCAGTGATCCCCGGACCACACTTTGAGAAACACTGGTCTACGAATATGACAGTGGTCCAGTCAAATCTTTTACTGTCTATGGTCAAATCCCAGCCGAGCTATAACTGTAGCTCGACTTACCTGTGCATGTAAACATACTGACTGACAAAAAATCAGAATGAGTAATTATAACAGACGAGTAGCCCTGTGGACACACAATATTGTTGGAAAATTGAGATGTGTGAAACACTATTTGACTCAAATGGTAATCAGAAATAATTTGTTATAAAAAAGAAGACTAAAATGTGTTGACTAAAACTGACTAAGCCTAAGATACCTTTAGTTTTCTTTTGACTAAAACTAGACTAAAATGACGAGACTTTTAGGCAACTAAAACTGGACTAACAAAAATGATATTTGAATGACTAAATATGACAAAGACTAAAAAGGACATTTCGTCACAAGACTAAGACTAAGACTAAATTAAAAATAGGTGACAAAATTAACACTAACTTCCAACACATCCAAAGTGACTTACACATGTCATTACAAGGGTCAGTCGCCCCAGAGCTTCTCACAACTCTATAGTGCACACACATGTTCTCTATCTCTCTCTCTCACTCTCTCTCTTCTCATCTGTCTATTAACCCCCTTGTCCTTTTGCACTTTTGGCAAGTCCTGCACTCAGACATATTCAGACTCCACTCGCACAGATGCCTTTGGAGATTGGCAAGTGGAACACTTGTGTGTGTGTGTGTGTGTGTGTGTGTCTTTCTTTTTTCTCTAGGAGAATAGCGAGTGTAACACTTCACTGAACAGACGTAAAACCTGAGTGTGTTTTCCCCCCCCTTTTTTTCCTGGAGAGGAAGCGTTCTGAGAAAATCGCAACGTGGCTGGATAAGTGTGTGTTTGCGTTTGAGGCTATCGCGTCGCTTTATGGCCTTTTTGAGGCTCGGGCGAAATCTTCTCCACTGTCTCCGGTGTGGTGTGGTGTGGCATGGCGGAACACTTATCTCTCCAGCTCGTTTGAGTGCGGTGCTCGGCTGGGCGGCTCAGTAAGAGGAAGGGTGTGTGTGTGTGTGTGTGTATGTGTGTGTGTGTGTGTGTGTGTGTGTGTGTGTGTGTGTGTGTGTGAAGTAACTGAGGTGTGTGTGATCCACTCACTATGCTGACATTTAAAGAGCCGTATCTGTAGCCTGAGCTGTGGAGAGGGGACGTCTTAAGTTAGACTGATATCCGGGCCAGAACCATTCTACCTGTCTCTCTGATGCAGCCTACTTCTCTCTCTCTCTCTCTCTCTCTCTCTCTCTCTCTCTCTCTCTCTCTCTCTCTCTCTCTCTCTCTCTCTCTCTCTCTCTCTCTCTCCTTCTGACACACTCACACAAAGAAAGAGAGAGAGTCTTCCACTCCTCTCCTGTCATGCTCAGCTGTAGTTTTATTTTATTCCAATCCTCCATCGTCATTCCTCCTCCCTCCCCCTCTCTCACCGTCAGGACTCAGTGACATTCACACCTGAAGACCTCTTTCAGCTCAGAGGAAAAAATGCTTCCCCTTCTCTCTCTCTCTCTCTCTCTCTCACTCTCTCTCTCTCTCACTCTCTCTCTCTCTCCCTCTCTCTCTCTTTCTCTCTCTAGCCTGTGTTCTCTGTACAGGGCTGCCACGCTGCCTCCTTTTCCTGCCAAAAGTCCCTCTAGCGGATTGAGGCTTCCCTGTGTGTGTGTGAGAGTGAGAAAAAGAGAGAGAGAGAGAATGTGTGTGTGTGTGAGACAGAGAGAGTGCACGTGTATGTGTGTGTGTGTGTTAGAAACCCCTCTAATAGATTCTGCTGGGCCGGCGGGCCGAGGCCCCTGTGACCTGTCTGCGGTGTATCTTCAAAGCGTGTGTGTCCCCGTAACAGGGGTGTGAGCAGTGCCAGGGTGCCCGCTGTGTCATTGATCAGCCCTATCTCAAAGGGCAATTAAAGAGCACCAGACCCAGCGAAAGGGCACGGCTCGGGGGTGGGGACGTAGGGCCCGGGGCAACATTGGGCGTGTGTGTGTCTGTGTGTGCGTGTGTGTGTGTGTGTGTGTGTGGGGGGGGGGGGGGGGTGTAGGCTTACACTGTTCCACTATGGAACTCTGCTGTAGAGATCATTCACATGCACTAGGCAGACAGCACCACAGATAGTGGTGGAGTTCTGTCAGATTGTTTTACAGTTATATAATGTGCTTGTATGTTAGTGAATGTGTATATAAGTAACTGTGTGTGTGTGTGTGTGTGTGTGTGTGTGTGTGTGTGTGTGTGTGTGTGCATTTTGCATACTAATATTACTAAATAGTGAATGTGAGAGACTGGAGCACTGTTCTATTATATGGCTGTTTCAGAGTCCTCAGTAAAATACCCAGCCTCCTCCAGTCTAGTGACCGTGTTGTCCACTCTCAATCCTCCATTCCACATCGCTACTAAGCATTACCTGTGTCCCTCCTCATATAATTCCGTTAATTCGCTTTGTATCCCTTCATAAACCATGTCTTTTCTTCTTTCGCTTTCTCCTTTCTCTCATCCCCCTCTCCCCCACTCCCTTGCTTTACTCCTCTCTCCCTCTCTCTCTCTCTCTCTCTCTCTCCCTTCCTCGTTCTCTGTAGCGTATCCCTCTGTGGCGTGGGATTAACTGCACTCGTTTAGAGCCCTGCTTCTCTTCCACAGATGTCTGCTTTGAGATTGAAATGAGCTCTCCTCTGCAAAGAGTGAATTAAAAGACATTTTCTAAAGCATGTGTGTAAGAGAGAGAGGCTTTGCAGAGCTGATAGAGAACATGGCCCCTCCTGTATCTGTGTGTGTGTGTGTGTGTACGTGTGTTTGTGGGAGTACGTCTGTGTGTGTGTGTGTGTGTGTGTGTGTGTGTGTGTGTGTGTGTGTGTGTGTGTGTGTGTGTGTGTGCTTGTACTTGTGTGTGTCTGTGTGTACGTGTGTGTGTCTGTGTGTTTTTCCTTCCTAGTCTTTGATTAAATACTCTCATGTCTTTACACTCTCAGTCATCCAGCTCAGACGGAAACTGAGCACAGAGAGTTGCACTCCTCATCTCTTCTTTTCCTCTCCTCTCCTCCTCTCCTCCTCCTCTCTACTTCATCTTCCTCTCCTCTCTTCATCTTCCTCTAAGGGCTTCTACCTCATGCTCTGGTGGGTTCTCAGATAGAACTCAGCTGGTGTTCTAGCAGTCATTAGCTGGTTTTTCTAGTAGTCAGCTGGTGTTCTAGTTTTCATCTAGTGTTCTGTCTTCATCTTATGTTCTAGTCATCAGATGGTTTTCTAGAAGGCAGCTGGTGTTCTAGTCTTTATCTGGTGTTGTAGTCGTCATCTGGTCTTCTAGTAGCCATTTGGTGTTCTAGTCATCATATAGCCTTCATACAGACATACGCTACCTCAAGACCGCTGCGCTCCTCAGACGAACGACGTCTAGCTCTACCTCCGGTACGCTCAGGCCAATCCAAACTTTTCTCATCTGTTGTTCCTCGCTGGTGGAACACACTGCCAGTTCCTACAAGGGCAGGGACATCCCTCTCCATTTTCAAAAAATTCCTGAAGACCCAGCTCTTTAGAGAACATCTCCTCTCATAAGCAACACTTACAACAAGTCTTGCTGATCCTAGCACTCACCAGCCGTCTTAAACTGACACGTAACTGTTAAAAACAGCACTCACTGATGCACTTATTCTTACTGTACTCTAATGTTTTTTAAATTGTCCTAATATTGTTGAGAATTGCTCTAAACTTAAACTGTTTACCATGTTGTTAGTCGCTTTGGCTAAAAATGCGTCAGCCAAATGTAATGTAATGTAATGTAATGTAATGTAATGTAATAGTGTTCTAGTAGTCATCTAGTGTTCTTTTCTTCATTTGGTGTTGTAGTCGTCATCTGGTCTTCTAGCCATTTGGTGTTCTAGTCATCATAGAGTATTTATGTTAGTGTCCGTCGTTGTCTATTGTTCAGATTTAGAGCATTTGCTCTCACATCTCAAGAGTGTTGGTTCATGTCCGTTTGCACATCGTCTGCCTCTGTGCAGACCTCTCAACCTGTTCCTTGGCTCCTGGAAAGGTTCCTGTGGTGGGAAAAAAAAGGTTCTTTGTGTCATTGGGAACTGCTGAGGCATCACTGCTGGGGAACAAACAACACCTGGACACAAAGCGCCCATAAAGCCTAGGCGTTCAGGAAGCAAATGAAACAAAGCCGTGGTGAATAAGAGGCAGACTCAGCGGCTGGATGTAGTGTTTCCCCTGCTGCTAGTTTCTTCTGGCTCGGGCCCAGACACAGCTGATTAAAAGGCAGCTGAAGAGCCCGAATGGCTGCGCTGTGTACATTTTCACATTTGATTATGCAGGCAATTACGCTGCACTTAAGATGAAGGGAAATAAAAGCAGGAAGAGCTCTGAGTAGAGGCTGCCAGACACATGCAAATGGCCTACAGGGCTTCCCAGTCCACTGGCCTCTACTGAGGGTTGTCTCTCTCTCTTTCTCTCTCTCTCTCTCTATTCTTCACACTCTCTCCCTTTTTCTATCTATCTCTATCACTCTGTCTTTCTGTCTTTCTTCTTTATCTGTCTATCCCTCTCTCTCTGCTCTCCTCCAGAGTTTCTCTAGCCCTCTTTCTCTTTGTCTATTCTGTCTCTATCCCTCTCTTTTTCTCCCTCTCTCCTTCTCTGTCTATTTTTGAAGCACAGGTTAGAATTGTTCAGCCATATTTTAAGTTCATTCATATTTTACACTTGTGAAGGGACCTGAATGGATCTTGCATTTCAGCTCTCCCTCTCCCTCTCCCTCCCCCTCTCCCTCCCTCTCCCCATCCCTCTCTCTCTCGGCCCTGTATGGCAGGCGCATCCTCATCTTCTCTCAGTCAGTGCTTTCTAAAGTTACAAAGCAGAAATGGCAGAATTCTTTTGCTCTTTAAAAACTCTTTCTTTCTTTCT
>NW_027468870.1:19507984-19512984 GCF_046254945.1 Alosa pseudoharengus | reverse complement strand
TTTAATGTTGCCATTAATCATATTTGGCAGTTATTCTTGCGTCTGCAAGAGTGCAGGCCTATTTCTTTTTGAGCAGTGCCATTTAGGTCTTGTGTGCCACACTTATGGCTATGTGTGTGTGTGTGTGTGTGTGTGTGTGTGTGTGTGTGTGTGTGTGTGTGTGTGCACGGCCTCTCGCACGCTCGTATGAGTGATGGAGTATGCAGATGTGTTTGTGTTTGGATCAGCAATCCTGGTGCATGCCTGTTTGCTCGTAAACACATTGTAACACATTCACTCATGCACCATAATTCTCTTTTTTCTCCTCCACACACACACACACACACACACACACACACACACACACACACACAAAAACATGCACACGCACACACACTGCCAACCTGCCATCCATAAGCACAGACCAGTTTGTACCAGTGCGTCTCAATGTAGTCTTCCCCATGATTAAACATATTGTACAGTAATCTACACAGTCACAATCAATGAAGGTGTCAAATCCAATTTATTTTAAACAAGCTCCTTCTCCCACGCCTCCTTCAGTCATATTTCTCCTTCTCCTACACACCTCCTTCAGTCATATTTCTCCTTCTCCCACTCCCTTGTTCCTGTTCTGAGCTGATTGCACACTTTGACTCTCAGGACCCCTGAAGGCTGTCCGGTACACTGCCGGGTTAGAGGCTGCCATCTCGGGCACATGTCTGTTTCCCTCTGGGCATGGGTCGTCAGAGAGGAGCAGTGGTTCTGACTTTGGCAACCGAGGCTGGCATAATACAGCGCCATCCACATTTATTTGCACCTCTTGGTAAAGTTAGGTTGGAAGAAAAATCTAACCTTGAAGGGAAGCTCATTTTTTGGGGGAAAAAAACAAGAAATCCTAAAGAAATAAATATTTTTTGAACAAAAAACACATTCGCCATGCTTATTGCTTCCATTTGTTTCCCATTGTGAGACTCAGTTAAATTGGCAAACGATGAATTTGTTATACCTCTTTTTAGTCAACATTACCAGGGGTGCCAATAAATGTGGTGGGCACCTTACACTGTGCAACACAAACTGTACTAAGGACTTGATTAGACATCTGTTCTGTGTCTTGAGTAAACACTGTCAGTGTTGGCCACTGAAGTTGGCTTCTGTTCTCTGTACAACATATTCATTTGACGAGTGTGTGTTTGGGCAAACCAGTAGTTTTTTGGCATACACACTGGTGTGTGTGGTTTGCATTGGCTCTGACTCTTTCGAGGCATTGGGCGACCAGGCAAACAACCCGGCAGACCCAAAAACCCACTGACACTTTGTGATTATTGCAGGGAAAACTAAAAAAAAAGCCTAAAATGAGCTTGCTTGGGTATGGTGGTGGTGTGTGTGTGTGTGTGTGTGTGTGTGTGTGTGTGTGTATGAGGGTAAGTGTGCGTGTGTATGTGTGTGTGTGTGTGTATGAGTGTGTGTGTGTGTGTGTGTGTGTGTGTGTGTGTGTGTGTGTGTGACTGTGTGTGTGTGTGTGTGTGTGTGTGTCAGTGTGCGTGTGCGTGTGCGTGTGCGTGTGTGTGGATGTGAGTGTGAGTGTGAGTGTGAGTGTGAGTGTGAGTGTGTGTGTGTGTTTGAGTGTGAGTATGCGTGTGTGTGTATGGGGGTGTGGGTATGAGTGTGCCTGTGTGGTTTTCTTTCGCTACTTCACTCTGCCTATAAAAAGACTTTGGTTGACCACAGGTCATTTAAAGTGTAAGTACGACACATACACACACACACACACACGTACACACAGTCACATTCTCTCTCACACACACACACATACACACACACACACACCGAACACAGACACACATATACACCACCTGTTCACAGCCCTGCTCACTGTCCTCCCTCTCTCTCCCTCCTGGGTCCAACCCCACACACCCACCCACCCACCTCCAGCAGCGCAGAGGCCCTGTGGCTAGCATACAGGTGTGTGTGAGGTGTGTGTGTGTGTATGTGTGTGTGTGTGTGATGGTGTGTGTGTGATTGTGTGTGTGATGTAGAGAGAGGTAGAGAGATACGGAAACAGAAAGAGGAGGTGGAGGTAAAGAGAGGGTCAGAGAGAGATAGTGGGAGGAGGTAGAGAGAGAGAGAGAGAGAGAGACATTTTCCCTTGTTCCACTCCCCCGCTGTGTGTTTCCTGCGTGCCTGACTGAGGGGAGCGGAGAGGAGGAGAGGCGGACACGCTGCTGGGGTCCTCAGGGGAGCAGCTAATAGGTGTCCGTAGTTGTGCCTGAGGGCAGCATCCGCTTGCACTGGGTTTTTATTTCCACATTAAACACTCACCATAGGAGCCTCACCATGAGATATGAGAGGGGTACACGCCCAGTGGGAGTTAGATTTGTGTGTGTGTGTGTGTGTGTGTGTGTGTGTGTGTGTGTGTGTGTGTGTGTGTGTGTGTGTGTGTGTGTGTGAGAGAGAGAGAGAATGTGTGTGTGTGAGTGAAAGAGAAAGCAAAGTAGATTGTATATGAGAGCTTGCATGCAGGTGTTTTTGCTTGCCTTAGTGTGTATGTGTGTGTGTGTGTATGTGTATATGTGTGTATGTGTACATGGGTTTGTAAATATCCATGTATATTTATCCATCATCAGCATCATCCCTCCCCCATGCTCCCAGTGTTCTAGAACATTGCTCACAGTGTTCTAGATTGTTGCTCGCAATGTTCTAGATCGTTGCTCATAGTTAAAGTCCTTAAACAGCATCTTTCCTCTCAGTGTCTTCCTCTGATGATGCAAGGCCCTTCCCCCTCCCCTCTTCCCCTCTCCCCCTCTCCTCCTCCTCCTCCTCCTCCTCCTTCTCCTTCTCCTCCTTCACTTTAAATACATTAAACTGCCGCTAGAAGCCTCAGCCTTTTAAGCAAAGGTCATTGGCTGTTCCATCGATTTAGCATTTCCCTCATATTTGCGTTCCACTCAGAGTGTGTGTGTGTATGTGTGTGTGTGTGTATGTTTTGGGGGGAGGAGGGTGTGTAATCAGACTGGCAGGGAGGGGTGTGTGTGTGTGTGTGTGTGTGTGTGTGTGTTGTCAAGGCTGTGAAAACACGGCAGCTTGCATTGGCACCCGGCTAATAAGTGTGAGATCGGGCCCAGGCATCCTCGGCGGCGCCGCGGCGATGGCCACTCACACCTATTAGCAGACCCTCGCCTGTGGTGAAACGCTCTGGGTGGCAGTGGTCGGTGGGGAGACAAGGGGATTGTTTACACCCGAGGAGAGCCACACTTTAACATCTTCAGCTGCCGAGGCTTGTACACCCCCCTCCAAACCATCTGCTCTAGTTAACAACAGTTTCCTTCTGGATCAATCAAGTAACTATATCTATCGATTGAAAAGTCAAAAGAGTAGTATACATCGCACACTGGAGGGTATATTCTGACTTTATTTGGCGTGAACAACGCGTTTCGCAAGTTGCTTCATCAGGTTTACGTTCACAGTCAATCTGACACCCGCAGGTGAAATAGGTGGTAACATCATCACATGACCACACCAGACCCAGTGAAAGTACTCCACACTCTAACACACCAGAAATTGCAATCAATATCATCAATTCAATATCCTGCATATTTTAGCTTGCATATAGGCCTACATATAAACAATCTATGTCATTTAAGCATATTTGTATCAAAGAAGAGGGCACTTGTAGAGCCGTTCCTACTGGTCGGGGATCGAACCGGCAACACTTCGGTTCCAAGCCCTTGAAAACCCAAGAAAGTGCCCTTGAGCAAGGCACCTAACCCCTCACTGCTCCCTGAGTGCCGCTGTAGCAAGGCAGCTCACTGCTCCAGGTTACTGTGTGTTCACTGTGTGCTCTGTGTGTTCACTAATTCACGGATGGGATAAATGCAGAGACCAAATTCCTTGTATGCACAGGTATACTTGGCCTAGAAACCTCATTTACATTTACATTTACATTTTACTATCTATCTATCTATCTATCTATCTATCTATCTATCTATCTATCTATCTATCGATTGTCCGATACATCCATCCATACATCCATCCATACATACATCTCTAGTGGGGTAGTAATGGACCAGACCTCTCAGGAGAGTTGGTGCCAGATCCATGCCAGACGTGACCCATATCTGGGCCGCACCAGAGGTGCAATGAATTGACATGTGTTAGTGGCTTTGACTAAAAGCGGCAGTCTAGTGCTGCTCAGTGTGATCCCTTATCGCCTCATGTGGAGGTCTGCCAGATCTGAGCCGAGCCTGGGCCAGTACCATGCCAGACCCAGTCCAACTCCACCTGCTGTGTGTGTCCCTCTCCTGCCGTACTAGGGTGGGTGGGTGGGCTCGGGTCCTCCTGCTGTAGCAGGACCGGAGCCTCCAGGGTTGGGTCGGGTTTCACAACAACCATCCAACAACCATGTGCATTAGTGGAGCCACCACGCCATGAAGCACTTTCAGTCAGCAGAATAGATGAAATGGGATGGAAAGAGAGAGAGAGAGAGAGAGAGAGAGAGAGAGAAAGAGAGAGGGATATAGAGAGAGAGATGAGAGGAAAGGGAGAAAGAGAGAGAGGGATGGTGAGAAAGAAAGAGGGAAAGATAAATGAGAGTAAGAAAGAGAGAGGATCATCTTCCTTGTGCAGTGAATATTTTCCATATGCTGGGGGATTTTCTTCCTTGAGTGCTTTAATGTGAGCCCGTGCTATCGATAACTGTAACAAAGACGTCAGACGTGGAAGATACAGGATCCCAGAACATCTGCTGTACAGGAGGGGCCCTGGCGAGTAGATACTCCACAGAGATAGCACCTCTGAAGCACATCTACACACACACACACACACACACACACACACTACTGAGTTAACTACTGTAGGTAGAGAAAAAGTGTGTGTACGTTTGCTTCTGTGAGAGTGTGTGCACACGTTTGTGTCCAGTGGTGTTGGTCTAATTCTGCTGAAGCAGAGCTGCCCCTGTACAACACTGCCCCTGCTGGTTGAGTGGGGGTACTGCATCATGTCTGAGTCTGACCTGTTTACGTGTT
>NW_027468870.1:19495484-19505484 GCF_046254945.1 Alosa pseudoharengus | reverse complement strand
CTCCCACACACACCCCTCCCCCAAACACCCCCCCCCCACACACACACACCTCCCACACACACACCCCTCCCCCAAACGCCATCTGGCAAGGTGCCCACTTCTGACTAAACCAACGACTCAAAAAAATAATGAAATAAAACAAAATAAAATAAATATATTTATATATTTATACAGACTTACAACCCTGTTCCGCAGAAGTTGCCGCGTCAACAGTTTCATTGGCTGCGGTGAAGAGAACTGGTACACTACGAGGCATGTCCTTGTCCAGCAGAGAGATGATGGCTATTCTGCATGCTGTGCCCGCTCTGCCCTTGTGCTGCCTTGCGGCCTCTGCAGGATGCATCCTCTCAGTGCTATGCTGCCTTAAAGGCCTCTGCAGGATGCATCCTCTCAGCGCTGTGCTGCCTTAAAGGCCTCTGCAGGATGCATCCTCTCAGTGCTATGCTGCCTTAAAGGCCTCTGCAGGATGCATCCTCTCAGTGCTATGCTGCCTTAAAGGCCTCTGCAGGCTGCATCCTCTCAGTGCTGTGCTGCCTTAAAGGCCTCTGCAGGCTGCATCCTCTCAGTGCTGTGCTGCCTTAAAGGCCTCTGCAGGCTGCATCCTCTCAGTGCTGTGCTGCCTTAAAGGCCTCTGCAGGCTGCATCCTCTCAGTGCTATGCTGCCTTAAAGGCCTCTGCAGGCTGCATCCTCTCAGTGCAGTGCTGCCTTAAAGGCCTCTGCAGGATGCATCCTCTCATTGTTCTGCTGAAGCATTTACACTGAGGCACAGTTGATGCCACTTGCACCCAACACTATTAAATTTAATTTTAATAGTGTCTCAACAAAGTTATTGCTTTGCTGTTGTTGTAATTAGTGTAGAGAAGTATAGTCTCTGAATTGTAGGGGAGCAACATTATTGTCTGAGTAAGATTACTGTGGAGAAGGATAGTTAGTGTTCCCTCTTTAGTTGAGTAGTACCGTTATCTGTGGAAATTAGACTGAAAAGTACTGTAGGCACACTTGATTCAGACCTATACTGAAACTTGGTACATTGTACATTTGTGATTTTTCTTTAAATGTGAAATTCACATACTCACACACACACACACACACACTCACACATTCATACACACACACATACACATGCACACACAAACATGGACACCCACACACACACACACACACACACACACACACACACACACACACGTACACTAACACTCACACACGCACGTACACATACAAATACACACACGCGCACGCACACACACTCCACAGTCTTCCACAGGTAGTTGTGTGTGGAGGGGGGAGTGACGTGTAGCTGTGTGTTTTATTTACTGCGGTCTGTTCTGTTATCAGCCAGGTCATGTTCTTATCTCCTCATACAGTATCTCGCCCTCTAACATCCGCTCCCTCGTCATTCCCTGACCTTTGATCCCTCGGAGGTGGCCTGCTATTACGCTTCAGACCGAATGCGTTAAACGTCCTGGCGTTGGTTTACATAGCGGAGCTCTATTAATCATGCTCTTGAATGCACATCCACTGATAAGCCATGTAAATTACAGCCTTTGCGTCAACCTCCATCACCCACAGGCGATTCCTTTGTTTGACTATGGCTCTGGTGCTTATCACTTCTGACTCGAGCGTCGCTGAATAGTTCCTAAAAATGTCACCATCAGTAAGCGTTGAGTGGATGTTAAGTGTCGTGCAGGAAACAGCTACAATAGGGAACTGTCGGCTGTGGCATTGTGGATTGGCACTCTTTTGAGTTTTCCCACAGTAGGTTCGCATTTAAACGCCCGCGGAGGAGAATTATTTTCCCTTTGTGTTGGATGATAGCACTGTGGGGGACCGGTTTTGTGAATCACCTGCAAATACTATTAATGAAAGAGCAGTGATGTTCTGTGTGTCCAGTCAAAACAGCTTTCATTTGGCATATTTATTTCTCCCTGTGCTTTTGACACTGCGCGAGTGAAAGGGTTAAGTTTTTATTTCATAAATATGAAAAAAAGAGAAAAATCCCCGTGGTCAATGACACGTTCAGATATCGGCTGGCGGGCGGCACATTACCATGAAAACGAGAGCTTGTTACGCCGCTGCCACCGCTGCTGTGGTGGTCAGAACGAGCGCAGAACACAGAATGCGTTTAATGAAATTCAGATGCCCGAGCCCTCTGCTCCACGAATCTCATTAAGTGGGCTTTGTCCTGTTTTCCCATCTCCTGCTTTTGTGCAGCGGCCTCTCCAGCCCGTCTAATAATGTCCGAGATTTCATCGTCTGCGCCCCGCGAAAAAGACGAGCGAAGACAATGTCTGGTCAGGCCTTTGTGGGAGGATGCTTAGTTTCAGAGCTATCAGCATTGGCTTGATTTAGAGACCATCAGCGATGAAACTCCTGTGTGATAGTAATTACGCTTACACTGCAGTTTTTTAAATTCTTAAGAACCGACTTGTTTTGTTACGTACAGAACTCATTCAGTGCACACGCACTCTGTTAAAACTTGCTCTGTTTTTTTCCCCTCTGTGTCTGTAGGCTTTGGCTTTGTAACTTTCGAGATCGAGGACGTCGTCGAGAAAGTCTGTGAAATTCATTTCCATGAAATCAATAATAAAATGGTAAGTCTTTTCCTTTTTCCTTTTGTTTTCTGGTTCAAGTTATATATATGTGTGTGTGTGTGTGTGTGTGTGTGTGTGTGTGTGTGTGTGTGTGTGTGTGTCTGTGTGTGTGTGTGTGTGTGTGTGTGTGTGTGTGTGTGTGTTTGTGTGTGTGTGTGTGTGTGTGTCTGTGTGTGTGTGTGTGTGTGTGTGTGTGTCTGTGTGTGTGTGTGTGTGTGTGTGTGTGTGTGTGTCTGTGTGTGTGTGTGTGTGTGTGTGTGTGTGTGTGTGTGTGTGTGTGTCTCTGTGTGTGTCTGTGTGTGTGTCTGTGTGTGTGTGTGTGTGTGTGTGTGTGTGTGTGTGTGTGTGTGTGTGTGTCTCTGTGTGTGTCTGTGTGTGTGTCTGTGTGCACCTTCTGTAACGTGTGAAATCATGTAAGTTGTTTCGGTTAGTTGCCGGGGAATGAGGACTCAGGTCTGTCCGCCCCCCTCATTTCTGAAAGGACCCTTGGCGGGGGCTGGCCTGCAGTGGTGGCGGGCAGGGCAGAAAGCTGGCAGCCCCTGAGTTCATTAAAGTCGGATTAGCACCTTCGAGGACCCCTGCTAATGATGCTCCGATTATCCGCTGTCCTGGCAACCGCCTCACACAAACACGATTAGCCAGCAACCAGGCGACCGGCCCGGCCCAACTCTGGTGCCGATCCGACTAACGCCGTGTCCATCCCAGAGATAGTCGCCGCTGCCACCGTGTGGGGTATTCGTGACGAGTAAGGCTTCGGATGTCCATTTCAGAGCGCTGTTTAATGACAAACGCTCGCTTGAGTGGCTTCTGATTGGTCCAGACGGGCCCTGTCCTACACACACACACACACACACACACACACACATACACACGCACACACACTCACTCACACACACACATGGGTCCAGACGGGGCCAGTGGTGAGATGCGGAGGGAGGAATGGGAGAGAGCCAGTAGGGAAGCTGCAGTAGCCGAGTCCCAAACGGATCTGGGCCAGAAGTGGGCCACATTAAGCACAGAACTGACCACTAGTTGGTGACACCAGACTGCTTCTTAAATCTCGATTGAGATTGGCAGTGGGTCTGGAAAGGCTTCATTGACTTACGACTTCCAGGGTTGTAACCAACAGTGAAATTCAAATTAAATTGCTGCAAATCAAATTATTATCAAATTCGGTTATCAAATCATTTCAGAAGTGTAGCAATTAAATCTTATTTGTAAATGAAGGTTTTAAATGCAGATGTTTACTCAATT
Source organism: Alosa pseudoharengus (assembly GCF_046254945.1). NCBI lineage: Eukaryota > Metazoa > Chordata > Actinopteri > Clupeiformes > Clupeidae > Alosa > Alosa pseudoharengus. The sequence continues at coordinate 19,501,635 of NW_027468870.1, read as the reverse complement.
CCAAATAAAATACACATCAAAATCTGTTTAAACAGAGAAGCGATTGTGATTGGTTCCTGGGTTTTTGGAAAATTGGAAATGGGTGTCAATGGCTTCCTTGCCAGACTGACTTGCAGAGCCAATGTAGGTTTGTCTGGGTTCTCCCAGGCTAGACCACTAGTGTTGCAGGACAGAAGAATGAAATAATGATGGGTCTCAGTGCCCACAGGGGCCCAGGTTTGATTCCGACCTCATGGGTCTCTCTCCCACTCGCTTCCTGTCTCTCTCCACCGTCAATATCGATATAAAGGCAAAAGCCCCAAAAATATACTTTTAAAAAAAAGATTCTGTCCAGATCTGGACCAAAAGGTGCCTAACCCTGAGTTGCTCCGTGGAATGTGGCCCTTGTAATAATTGTCATCTGTACTGTAAATCCTTTTGAATTAAAGCATCAAAAAAACACCAAAAAAAGTCAGAATGAGGCCACGGTAGTGTCCAGGAACGGTCTAGATCCAGATCCAGTCCAATGTCGGACACTAGTTTTGAGATACAGAAAGACACAGTGACTCTCTAAGAGACTGCTGCAGCTTGGCTTCTGATCGACAGTACAGGGGAGGTTTGTCTGCGCCCCGACACACACACAGACACACAGACACACACACAGACACACACACACATCTGACATCCACCCCATGAGCCCCGAGCTTCTTTACAAATCCCCCCTGAGCTGTGAGGCGCCGAGAGCGCGGCCCCAACACTTGATTGACAGGAGCTGTGGAGTGGAAAGGTTTACACGAGAGACTGGAGCCCTTCCACACACCACACAGCCATGTTTCCAGCCGTCCTCAACGACCCCCCCATCCCCAACCACCACACACACAGACACACACTCACTATCTCACTCTCTCTCACACACACACACTCACATACTCCGTAGTCCTCCCTGACAATCGATGGCGGCGCTTGCTCCCCTGGGACGCAGTGAGAGGACAGTGGAACAGAAACCTCACTATTACTACTTCTCCCCTTCTTACACCCCCAACAACCACACCCCCCCACCCCCCCAACACCACCCTCATCACCACCACCCCCCTCACCCTCATCACCACCACCCTTCACTATTACTACTACTCCCCTTTTTCCGCCACCACCACCCTCATCACCACTACCACCTCCAGCAACCACCACCTGCAAACCCCCCCACCAACACCCTCACTTTTACTACTACCCACCTTCTTACACCCCCAACAACCCCCCCCCCCCCCTCCCCTCTCAACACCCTCATCACTCCCAACACCGGTCTGGCCCAGAATCGGCAGCTGCTGCAGTGTGAGATGCTGTTACTGTACTCTGGGTCCAGAACCGATGTCCAGCTGGATCCAGAACCGGTTCAGTCCAGATCGGAGGGGCAATACAGCCGACTCAAGAACCCGTTGCTACAGTATCTGGGGGATATGCTTGCCCCGCTGCCCACCCCAGTCAGAGCCAGAACTGGACCAGGTCTGGTCCAAATCCAGTCCAGTGTAGTGTCTCTACAGAGGTGTCCTCTCTGTCTCTCCCACCCAGTCTTAGTCATGGCTGGGAAGCTGTTTGACTTAGGGACAGAGTGACTGTGTGTGTGTGTGTGTGTGTGTGCGTGTGTGCGTGTGTGCGTGTGTGTGTGTGTGTGTGTGTGTGTGTGTGTGTGTGTGTGTGTGTGTGTGTGTGTGTGAGACTGGCCACAAATCCATGTGTGCGGGACGTTCATCGTTCAGGGAGCGCTAAGCTCCTTTTTTCCACTCCATCTTCCTTTATCATTCTTTTTTCTTTCTTTTTGTACTTCCTTTCTTTCAAACTTTGATCTTCTCTTTATCTCCTTCCCTCTTCCTTCCTTACCTATTCTCTTTCTTTGTTCATTTTTTTCTTTGTTTTATTCTTTCTCTCCATTAAGAGTCAAAGCATCTCTCTTTTTTGTCTTTCGTTTTATTCCCTCGTCCAGCGGAGGTCTGGATATTGTCCCCGGTCATCCATCGTCCTCCTGCCTCATATTGGGCTGCCAGAGTGCTACCGCGTGCGTCTTTAGCACATGACTAATGTCAGGAGAGAGCCGTGGTGAAAAAAAGTGGAAACCAAAACACAAAGGAAGGAGAGATTTCTCAAACGCCCCATTTCGAACGGCCCATTGCACTCTGGGAAATGATAAGTGCTGTCCCATTGCACTCTGGGAAATGATAAGTGCTGTCTCGCTGCCCTGGTTCTGTGCTCACCACGGCGACGGCTGGCCCTGTGAGGACTTTTAAAGAAAATAAATGGAGGGGCGCTAAAATAGCAAAGTCAGAGTGTGTGTGTGTGTGTCTGTGTCTGGTGTGTGTGTGTGTGTTTGTGTGTGTGTGTGTGTGTGTGTGTGTGTGTGTGTGTGTGTGTGTCTGTGTCTGTGTCTGTGTTCCTTGGAACCCCCGTATAAATGACCACGGCTCTGTGGTGTGTTCCTTGGAACCCCCGTATAAATGACCACGGCTCTGTTGTGTGTTCCTTGGAACCCCCGTATAAATGACCACGGCTCTGTTGTGTGTTCCTTGGAACCCCCGTATAAATGACCACGGCTCTGTTGTGTGTTCCTTGGAACCCCCGTATAAATGACCACGGCTCTGTTGTGTGTTCCTTGGAACCCCCGTATAAATGACCACGGCTCTGTTGTGTGTTCCTTGGAACCCCCGTATAAATGACCACGGCTCTGTTGTGTGTTCCTTGGAACCCCCGTATAAATGACCACGGCTCTGTTGTGTGTTCCTTGGAACCCCCGTATAAATGACCACGGCTCTGTTGTGTGTTCCTTGGAACCCCCGTATAAATGACCACGGCTCTGTTGTGTGTTCCTTGGAACCCCCGTATAAATGACCACGGCTCTGTTGTGTGTTCCTTGGAACCCCCGTATAAATGACCACGGCTCTGTTGTGTGTTCCTTGAAATCGGCATGTTAAGGACCACGACTCTGTTTTTGCTTCTGTGCGTTGCTAAGAGGCCTGCACATCTCAAACGCTCCAAGCTTCATGTTGCAGTGTGCACAGCAGATGTTGGGGTTCCGTGTGGTCCGTGAGATTTGTGAGCGATCCCGATGCTAATTATAGCTGATTTCTGTGATATCTTGCTCAAGTTTCTCATGCAGAGGTTTTTAATATGATGTAACACAGAGATCCTGCCATGGCTAAGCTTCTGCTATAACGAGCAGTTGTATTTCATCCTTACTGACCGCTAGATGGTGCTTTCAAGCACCGTCTAGCGGTCATCCAGGATTCATAGAACCGTAGTTACATACATAACTTTCGTTTGTCCTGTATGTTGTAATTTAAAGTTGGACTTTGGAATGCCCTTTGTCTTTGCAATGACTTTGTCTTTCTTTACCTCTCTATCTGTGGGTGTGTGTACCTTGCTATCTATATCTCAATATATCTACCCATCTCGAGGGTGTTCTGTTGGGAGAAGGCGGTTTTTAAAGGCCTGTGTGTGTAAATGTTTAATCCTAACGGCCGTTAGTGAGCCGCCATCTGTTAGCTTAACCCCTCGTCTTTGGAGATGAGACGTAGCCAGTGCCCCTGACACAAGTCTGGCGCTGGGGGAGGTGGAGATGGAGGCATCACAGTGGCCTGGAGCTCATTCCAGTGGTGTGTGTGTGTGTGTGTGTGTGCGTGTGCGTGTGCGTGTGTGTGTGTGTGTGTGTGTGCAGGGATGGGGCAGGAACTAACCCTTAACCCCCCCCCCCCATCCCTCTGCTCTCCACCTCCCTCCTGGGGCCTGTGCTGCGGCTGCTGTCTTTGATTTCCACTCCTGGACGATGGCAGATCATAAAACATTCAACAGGCTCTTCCTGCCCCCACAGGAGAGGATAGGAAGGTAGGAGGAGAGAGGAGAGGAGAGGAGAAGAGAGAGAGACAGGAGAGGAGAAGAGGAGGAGGAGAGAGAGAGGAGAGGAGAAGGGGTGAAGAAGAGAGAGGAGAAGAGAAGAGGAGGAGATGAGAAGAGAGGAGAGGGGAGAGAGGGGAAAGGGGAAAGGGCAGGAGAGAAAGATATGGATGAAGAGAAGAGAGGAGAGGGAAGGAGAGAGAAAAGTGGAGGAGTACAGAGAGGAAGAGAGGGATGAAGAGAAGAGTGGAGAAGAAAGGAGAGAGAAAAGTGGAGGAGTGGGGAGAGGAAGAGAGGGATAAGGAGGAAAAGAGAGAATGGATTGGAAGGGCGGAGAGAGGAAGAGAGGCTGGAGACTGGGCAAGCAGCGCCTAAAAGCTGCCACTTTGGCCTACAGCCAGAGAGAGTGGACATCTAGAGAGAGAGAGAGAGAGAGAGAGAGGGATGAAGAGAAGAGAGAGAGAGAGATGAAGAGAAGGGAGAGAGAGAGCAGTGGCGGGTGTGTGTGGACATCTGGAGTGAGAAAGAGGGTTGTGTGCTTTGGGGGGGGGGGGGGGCATAGACAGATAGAGCAACAGCAGTTATGGCCAAGTGAAAGTAGGAGGGAGGGAGAGAGAGAGAGAGAGCTCACGTGTCCTAGTGTGGACACATGTTCAGACAGAAAGACAGACACGTGTTCACACACACAGACAGACAGACAGACATGTGTTCAGACAGACAGACAGACAGACACGTGTTCAGACAGAGAGACAGACAGACAGACAGACACATGTTCAGACAGACAGACAGACAGACAGACACGTGTTCAGACAGACAGACAGACAGACAGACACGTGTTCAGACAGACAGACAGACAGACAGACACGTGTTTAGACAGACAGATGGGCAGACAGACAGTGACACATGTTTTCAGACAGACAGACACACAGACAGGTCTGTCCACTGAAGAGGGCGTTATCAGAGCATAGCTGTGATCTGGCCTCCAGGAGACCCTGCTTGCCAGCCTTCTCATTGGCTCACCCACCTAGTGACAGGTAGTGCTCTAATGCTGGACCTCTCATGCCATCTGAGTGGCTAGTATTGTCAGTATGTGTGTGTGTGTGTGTGTATGTGTCTCTGTGTGTGTGTGTGTGTGTGTGTGTGTGTGTGTGTGTGTGTGTGTGTGTGTGTGTGTGTGTGTGTCTCTCTCTCTCTCTCTCTCTCTCTCTCGCTCTCTCTCTGTGTGTGTGTGTGTGTGTGTGTGTGTGTCTCTCTCTCTCTCTCTCTCTGTGTGTGTGTGTGTGTGTGTGTGTGTGTCTCTCTCTCTCTCTCTCTCTGTGTGTGTGTGTGTGTGTGTGTGTGTGTGTGTGTGTGTGTGTCTCTCTCTCTCTCTCTCTCTGTGTGTGTGTGTGTGTGTGTGTGTGTCTCTCTCTCTCTCTCTCTCTCTCTCTCTCTCTGTGTGTGTGTGTGTGTGTGTGTGTGTGTGTCTCTCTCTCTCTCTCTCTGTGTGTGTGTGTGTGTGTGTGTGTGTGTGTGTCTCTCTCTCTCTCTCTCTCTCTCTCTCTCTCTGTGTGTGTGTATGTTTGTATGTGTGTGTGTGTGTCTCTCTCTCTCTCTCTCTCTCTCTCTCTGTGTGTGTGTGTGTCTCTCTCTCTCTCTCTCTCTGTGTGTGTGTGTCTCTCTCTCTCTCTCTCTCTCTCTCTCTGTGTGTGTGTGTGTGTGTGTGTGTGTGTGTCTCTCTCTCTCTCTCTCTCTGTGTGTGTGTGTGTGTGTGTGTGTGTCTCTCTCTCTCTCTCTCTCTCTCTCTCTCTCTCTCTCTCTCTCTCTGTGTGTGTGTGTGTGTGTGTGTGTGTGTGTGTCTCTCTCTCTCTCTCTCTCTCTCTGTGTGTGTGTGTGTGTGTGTGTGTGTGTGTGTGTGTGTGTTCTCTCTCTCTCTCTCTCTCTCTCTCTCTCTCTCTCTCTCTGTAAGCGCTTTCAGATATAACCTCCGGAGTATATGAGGAGGTTTGTCAAACGGAGGTCCTACCCTTCGGATGATTCAGATATGATGCTAAACTGCGGACCTAATACTGACCTTACACGGACGTATGTGTGAACGACATACACGCACATTACAGAATCTCCGTGTGGTTGTCGAGTGAGGGGTGGGGGCTTGTAGAGTTCACAAGATGCTGAGACATGACGCAGATTATATGCGGCCGCTGCCTGTCACAGCTGTTTCTTGTTTACAAAATATAGCCTATCATTATGTAGGCTAAAGAAGAAGAAATCTATTGTGCAAAGGCTAATACTTGAAGTAGGCTAGTCACGTAAG
>NW_027468870.1:19475484-19490484 GCF_046254945.1 Alosa pseudoharengus | reverse complement strand
AGGAGAGGGACATGTGCCGCCCCGGCCCACTGCTTCTCTGACAGATGTTCCCCTGACAACGGTCCCCCTGCGACAACCACGGGGTTCTGGCGACGGTCCCACGGTGTTTCTCTGATGACGCTCGTGTCACTGCCTTGCTGCGGTCCTGTGACGGGAGTATTACAGTTATCAGAGCCAGATTAAAGCCAGTCCTAGGCCATATCACAGCCGGATCAGAGCCAGTCCTAGGCCAGATAATAGCCATATCAGAGCCAGATCAGTTTTAGAGTCAGCTGCAGTCTGGAACGGACGAAGGACCTTTTCTATGTTTACTTCCCCATATACTGCATATTTGCTGCTTCATATATGATTACTACTGCATATGTGTCCAGCACTGCTATGCTGTACCCAGGCACTCCTGCCTACTTATCCACTAGAGTAATGGAAACTACAGTAATAGAAATTGATACACTGCAGACACTGGAACGTGTGTCTTTGTGGCAGCTGCACTGTGGTGAAGATTATGTCTGCTTTATATGATGCACTCTGGTAGGCCAGCCTTACTATCGTCCTCATTCATAAAAACTGCATGATGTGTGGATCCGCTGCGCTATTTTACTGAATGGCTCTCTCTGTAAACTTCAGGGAATATCAATGTTTCAGCACCTTAAAATGTATTTTAATATCAACGCTCTGGTGCTAGTGCACATGCTCAGGCGGACTGAGAAAAAGCTTCTAATGCCTTAATCTCAACTGCTGGATCTCTATGCTGGAGCCTGTCCCAATTCCCGCTAGCTGACACACACACACACACACACACACACACACACACACACACACACACACACACACACACACACACACACACACACACACACACACACACACACACACACACACACACACACACACACACACACACACACACACATACATACATACATACATACATACATGCACGCACGCACGCACGCACACACACAGCCATCCTTATTCCCCCCTAGCTGACATCCTAAAGAGGGGACCTCCCCCACACTGCTTTCTACCAGCAGCATCAAAGCAATCTGTGGAGCACCTCTCCGTGCACACATCAAATGGGCCTGTGGAGGAGAGAGAGAGAAGAGGAGAGAGAGAGAAGAGGAGAGAGAGAGAAGAGGAGAGAGAGAGAAGAGGAGAGAGAGAGAAGAGGAGAGAGAGAGAGAAGAAAAGAGAAAGAAGTGAGAAGACAAGAGAGGAGAGAGAAGAGAAGAGATAGAGAGGAAAGTGAAGAAAAGAGAGAGAAACGAGGAGAGAGGAGAGAGAAGAGAAGAGATAGAGAGGAAAGTGAAGAAAAGAGAGAGAAACGAGGAGAGAGGAGAGAGAAGAGAAGAGATAGAGAGGAAAGTGAAGAAAAGAGAGAGAAACGAGGAGAGAGGAGAGAGAAGAGAAGAGATAGAGAGGAAAGTGAAGAAAAGAGAGAGAAACGAGGAGAGAGGAGAGAGCAGCTGGTATTAAGAGTTGACCTTGCCAAGGAAAGAGGCAAAGCAGGCTGGGAATGATGCTGTCAAGCTCACCGCCACCTCAGCCTTGAAAGACAGAGAGAGAAAGAGAGAGAGAGAGAGAGAGAGAGAGAGAGAGAGAGAGCTTGTAACACATAAAGATGTGGATTGTGAACACCACTCCACACACATACTCTCTCATACACACACACACACATATGCACACACTCACATGCACGCACGTACACACACACACACACACACACACACACACATACACACACACACACACACACACACACACACACACTCCAGTTCTCTGGGCTTTCCACCAGATTTCATTCAGTAAAACAGCAATCCTCTGGAGTGGAGGCGGATGGCTTCTGACAGAACCTCCCCTCCCCACCTCTCCACTCCTTTTCACACAAACACACACACACACACACATACACTCTGAGCACTATAGATTTCTGTGTCTTAAACAAAATCCCTGGAGTCAATATGGCCATCCATCCCAGAGAGCAGTGGGGTCACTTAGGCAGAGTTGTGCTGCTTTAGTCCAACTCCCAGGGAGTCTAGAACAAGCTGAAGCAGCCCCCCCACCCCCCCCACCCCACACACACACACACACACGTTGCTGAGCCCACCTCATCTCTCTCCCATGATGCAACGCTCACAGAGGTCAGAAACACACACGAGTTGTCATCTGATAACTGATGCTTTAGCTGCTCCCCCAAACAATCCCCCCACACACACATACAAACACCCCCACCCACCTACACACACACACACACACACAAACACACCCTTTCCTCCTCCCGCGGCCCCCATCACCAATCAGAGCTGCTCATTTTTTAGCGCAAATGAATGCACAGCCACGGGCTCTCTCCTGAGCCGCTTGTAATATGAATGCATTTGCAGAAAAGCAACCAGCGGCAGCGACAGCTCTATCAGCAGCAGGTAGCCGGCTGCCCCGAGATCCCAGTCCACGTCCGGTGGGAGTGGAGCACCGTTTAAACAGGCACATATTGGGTTTGCTGAAGTGCTCCAAGGTAATGGTCTTAAACGTGTCATTTACGATAGTCCTCAGTAGGAAATGATCACCGCCGCAGGCATGAATTTTCTCCTCATAGTCAATTTTTCTCCATTTCTCTCTTTCTCTCTCTCTCTCTCTCTCTACTTCCCCTCCTCCTCCTCCTGCTCCTCTCTCTGCTCCCCTGACATGACCAACCAATCACAGCTGTGGCAGAGGCCGCCCTCACCCAGCGCTTCAGCTGCTCCAGGGCACAGATGCCCTGCGTGCCAACTACACTGCATCACACAGCCAAGGAGATGCCAACGTAGCTCACATACCTCATGCCAACTGTACAGATACCCGTCTCGCCAAACAAACAGAGCTATAGAGATGCCCATGCTGCCAAAGCTATGGAGATCTCAGTGTGCCAACCGTAACGCATCACACGGCCGAGGACATGCTAACGTAGCTCACCTACTTCATGCCAACTGTACAACTGCCATCTCACCAATCATACTGAGCTATTGAGATGCTCATGTTGCCAACCCTGCAGCATCTTAGAGCTATAAAGATGCTCACATTGCCAACCCAGTTGCATCTTACAGCTATAGAGATGCCCACATCGCCAACCGTGCAGCATCTTAGAGCTATAGAGATGCTTTGCTTATGCCAACCCAGCTGCATCTCAGCTGCATCTAACCAGTCCAGCATGAAGAGCCAAAAAAAATTTCACATCACTCAAAAGAGCTGTACAACAAAAAAGATGCCCACACTAGGCCTACAACAGCAACAGTGACTTATAGGTCTACGCCTAATTAGACATAGGGTTACAATTTAAATAGCTCTTCTCTTTTTCATTTTAATTGAGACACAGATGCTACAAATGATCATTTTCAGGAATTAGTAGCAAGCAACAAAAATATATGAGACACATCACAAATTCACCCTCACTGAGGGCCAGATGTAAGTACATTTGCGAACGTAGCGTTATCAGCGCCATCGACAAACTTCTCTTATTGACGCATTTACCTGCAATTTGGATTAACACCTGCTTTTACAAGGCAGAAGTATATTTATTCGCAGAATAGATGTGCGCTTTCACAAGCAGTTTTTGTACATACCGCGGCATACATAATTAGACGCTCTTTACGCTTCCCCTCCCATCTCTTTACTCTTCCCCTCTCATCTCTTTACGCTAAACTCCCACTTTCCCCTCGATCCTCCCATGAATGCATATGCATGACACGGAAAAGCGCAGCTCGCCATTTTCAGCACGCGCGAGAGGCAGTCTGCGCTTTGACCTCAATGCGGCCTGTTTGTACATACTGTACCTCGCAATGTTTTTACACGCACGTTGCTAAACAAATACGCCTGAAGTGGGCGCAAAAGCGTTAGTACATCTGGCCCTGAGAATGTCTTATTAGCATGGGCAATGCTCCAATGTAAAAACTGAGATGATGCCAATGTGACCGTTGAGTGTTCCATTGAGTTTTCCGTCGAGTGTTCCGTTCATTTTTGAAAAGAAAATGAATAAAAAGAAAATGAGTCTGCTTCTCTGACTGACGTTTAAATAGCCTACCTTTACCTTGTACTTGCGAAGGCCTTTGGGGAAACTCCCGGGAAGCTTCATGCATCAGTTAAGTCTGGCATACCAATTACCAAAATAACGTGTAGAACACGACTATTACGTAATTTTGGTTACAGACACATTTATATATGAAGGGTTATGCTACAAAAAGACAAATCCTTCTTTTGAATGTCCTGTGTTCCTCCTTCTATTTGCACTTAGCTTCAAGCTACTTTTTCCTGATTGCAACAGTACTGTAGCATTAAACCCTGCTACGTCTTCTTATATTGTATTCTTATTATGTAATGGGGGTTAGATTCCTGTCCATCACATGACAGTGAAATTATTTACATTTAATTATTGGTAGCCTAACTATTGGCAGTACTGTCAAATAATGAAATGCATTTTGATTTATCAGAAATATATTTTAAAAAAAAAACTCTTTAAGTCCAAGGAGAAGTGAGAACCTCAGTTGAGCAGTCGCGAGACGCACAAGAGGAGGCAAAAAGCCACATGCTGCTTGTGAGCCACAGGTTCGCCACCCCTGCTCTACTGCATCATAGAGCTGATAGAGCATCAATAGATGGTCAGCTTACCAAACATACTGTGTCTGTCTCTCTCTCTCTCACACACACACTCTCTCACACACACACACACACACACACACACACACACACACACACACACACACATACACACACACACATACTCACGATCAGTGTACTGTAGGTATTGTCCGGCTTACCAAACATACTGTGTCATAGCTGTATAAATGTCCATATTACCAGCTCTAACAATATCTTATGTGTGTGTGTGTGTGTGTGTGTACAGTATGTGTGTGTGTGTGTGTGTGTGTGTGTATCTTATGCAACTGAGGTAATATATACTGTATAATGCCTTTTTGAAATGGCAAAGCTTTCATTTCTGAAATTATAGTCACAAACACCATCTTCTCTTTGTGCTGTCGAAGATTATGGAAGATTGTTGATCTTGCTTTGTGTAATGCCAAAGCTATCTGTCCTAATAGTAACTTTAGCAGCGGTACGATGAAAAAATTTCAGGCAGCCATTTTTCTATTGTCACAGAGGACCAGACACAGAGGGAACGCGGAAAGATCAAATGTCCTCGCCAGAGCTGTTTACTGTGCGGTAGAAATCGCATGTATTGATTGGCTTAATAGATCTATTGCTTTTGCCTTTATTTAGTCCATTAAGCAAGCAAATGTGTCTGAAAGGAAGCAAGTGGTGCATTGTTATTCCTTTTTTGGCTTTTTCTAATTCCCAGTGCCAGAGAGCAAGAATGAAGTCAAGGCCATCCATTGCAATTAAGAGTGTCTGCTCATATCTCTAACAGCCGTTATCCAGGGATTGACATTTAGAGTTTTGTTTAATTCAGTTCGAGTCCGATCCTGTGAAATATTGGCGTTAGAAGAAAGTATCTGTATCTGTGTAATTGCAAAAATGTCAAGCCACGATGAGTGTGAGTTTGTGAGTGTGTTCGTGCGTGTGTGTGTCTGTCTGTGTGCCTGCGTGCATGGATTTTTATGTGTGTGTGTGTGTGTGTGTGTGTGTGTGTGTGTGTGTGTGTGTGAATGAATCTGCTTAGTTTGCAGTGGAGCCTCTGATGTTATCTCATGTCAGATCTCCTCAGTGCTAGGTCTGGCTCCTCATGTGAAAAGGAGCTGAAGCATTTTGTAGAACAGGTTGTCTTTCTGTCTGTTTGTCTCTCTCTCTCTCCTACACACACACACACACACACACACACACATACACACACACACACACACACACACACACACACACACACACACCTCTACTCTCCTTTTAGCTCCTAACGTGCAGTGTTTGAAAGAAAGCCAGGAAAAACTGTGCTGATACTTATTAACATAATGTGTGTGTGTTCTTTTAATCACGTCTGTGTGCTGTGTGTGTGCTGTGTGTGTGTGTGTGTGTGTGTGTGTGTGTGTGTGTGTGTGTGTGTGTGTGTGTGTGTGTGTGTATGCTCATATGAAAGAGTTGCAGCACAGGGGCTTGGTGTCATGCCCAAGTGACTAACTACGGTAATTTCTGGTGTTCAAAACACACACACACACGGTAATGGCTAAATGGGCTGGCAGATATACAGGTATGTGCACTGTCTGTGTGTGTGTGTGTGTGTGTGTGTGTGTGTGTCTGCGTGTGTGTGTGTGTCTGTGTGTGTGTGTGTGTGTGTGTGTGTGTGTGTGTGTGTGTGTGTGTGTGTTTGGAGGTAGTGAGGCTGCACTAGGTCATACCTGACAGGAGAGACGTCTGTGTCCGGTAAAGCGCATACACATTTAGACTACTTGAGTGTGCTCTGAGTTGTCAACAAAGACACATCGAATCACTCTGTCTGCACACACACAGACACACACACACACACACACACACACACACACACATATAGCATGTATGTAAACACATTTACTCAAGTGCGCACACTTAAGAACTGTGCATTCTGACATGTGAAAGCACACACACACACACACACACACACAGAGAGAGAGAGAGAGACACACACACACACAGACACACACCTTGCTTAACCTCCCATCTGTGCTGAGTGGGAAATGATAGCTTTGTGAAAATCGGTGCTCACCTTGTAAAGTAGGCTGGGAGGTGATGAGAAGGGAGGACGCTAGAATATCAGAGGTCAGAGGAGGACAGAGACTGCCCTTATCCGGCTCACATCTGGCCCTAATCCGGCTCACATCTGGCCCTGATCCGGCTCACATCTGGCCCTTATCTGGCCCTGACCAATGCAGTATATGCACTTTAAACTTGCGTTGCATTAACACATCTCTGTGTCCAGATAGGGACAACACAGTTTGTATTGTTTTTTTTTTTTTATTTGCTACACAACTTGCGTTGAAAATAACACAACTTCCGTTGTTTTTTAACACATCTCTGTATCCAGATAGGGACAGCACATTCGTTTTAAGAGTGTGGTGGAGGCGTAGGAGCATTTTCACATCTGTTTCTGCTGCTGTTACCACAGCCCAATTTATTCATTTCCCATGGTCACTTTAAGAAGCGTGCGTGCGTGCGTGCGTGCGTGCGTGCGTGCGTGTTTATGAGGTTGAACACTGAGATCAACAGGATGACAGTGGGAGAGATGAGCAACCAGCAGGCAGACAAGTAGGCAGATGGACCTGCCCTAGGCTCGGCTCACACACACACACTCACTGATACATACAGTACACACACACTCAAACAACTCATGAAAGCAGTCACACGTGTAGACACATGAATAAACACAGAAAGGTGCTCTCTCTCTCTCACACACACACACACACACATGCACACACACACACACACACACACTCAGACACACACACACGCACACGCACACACACACACACACGCGCGCGCGCACACACACACACACACACAGTACATGGGGTGTGGTAAATAGAGTGTGATTGTGGATGACGTCTGTGCTGGTGTGGTAGAAAAGCAAACCCACTCCCCTGCTGTGTGTGTGTGTGTGTGTGTGATATTTCTGGTCTCTTCTCCCAACTCAGTTAGGTCTCTCTCTGTTTACACAAGCTGCTGCTCTGGAAAAATGGGATGAGAGGAGTAGAAACTATTTTTTATGTGTGTGTGTGTCTGTGTCTGTGTGTGTGTGTGTGTGTGTGTGTGTGTGTGTGTGTGTGTGTATGTGTGTGGGCCCGTCTGTGTATGTCTACAGTACGTGTTTGTTTATATGTTCTTGTCTTTGTTCTCCTGTCATTCTGATTGACACACCCAAGGTGTATGCTCGCATTTCCCTATATTTGCATGCTGGACTACGCCTGAGAACGCTGAAGTAGTGGAGATGAGAGGCGTAGCAAACGTGTGTGTGTGTGTGTGTGTGTGTGTGTGTGTGTACTCTCCTTGCTACATGTGAGGGCAGGCAGGTGAGTGTGTTCTGTTCGTGTGTATGAATATTACATGGGCAGCCTTTGGCTCTCGTGCCATCCCCATGCAGTGGGTGAGGAGAAGGGTGCAGACGTAGATCAGCTCTGTTTATGCATGAAAGATGGAATTCACACTGGGTTGCCAAAGTGAGAGGTTGTCAGCTGAGGGGTGTGTGTGTGTGTGTGTGTGTGTGTGTGTGTGTGTGTGTGTGTGTGTGTGTGTGTGTGTGTGTGTGGGTGCATTCATGACAAAAGAAGGAGAACATGTCTGCCAGCCTAGCACATCTTAATTGTAAGATCTGAGTCTTGTTGTTCCTTGCTGTTGGAGGTTAAAGTGTCAGGCAGTGTGGTCTTTATCCTATGTGTGTGTGTGCGTGTGTGTGTGTTTGTGTGTGTGTTGTGAAGCTTGGATCACATTACCCTTTGCACAAATCACATGACCATTTATGCAATTGTCAGCATTGTAAAATGCAGAATTTCGACAGCACTAGCGATGTTAGCGAAGTCAGCAAGGTTAATAAGCTAGAGGAAGTGGAAGTGAGTCATGAAGTCAGACCAGGTCCAATCAGGAAGGGGACATGGGTTTCTACGACATCGTTTTCAGATGTTTGTGGATGCGCTGTCCACATTACAACCCAAAGACGTTGACAATGTCCACAACGTCAACATTACAACATAAGAGTTCCCAATAACGCTGGACTACGCTTGAGAACGCTGGAGTAGTGGAGATGAGAGGCGTAGCAAACGTGTGTGTGTGTGTGTGTGTGTGTGTGTGTGTGTGTGTTTGTGTGTGTGTGTGTGTGTGTGTGTGTGTGTGTGTGTGTGTGTCTTAACAGAGAACCAAAGCTGTTGAGTCGACTGGAGAAGTGGGTTACCTATTGTGGGTCATGTGACCCTGGGGCAATTCTGACACACACACACACACACACACACTCATGGGGGACAGGCGAAACAGGGTGCGATGTTCCTCAGGAGGCTCAAGAGTTCCTACTGAGAAACACTGAGGCAAGTGTGAAAAATCCCAGCTCTGGCACAGCTGCTGTGTAGCTGGCTGTTGAGTTGCCATGTGTGTGTGTGTGTGTGTGTGTGTGTGTGTGTGTGTGTGTGTGTGTGTGTGTGTGTGTGTGTGTGTGTGTGTGTGTACTCTGCCTTTTTGAGTTAACCATCTGTGAAGTGTCCCTGGAGCCTTCAGATGAACTCCAATTCAACCGCGCCCCACTCAGTCCCACCAGGGGGCGCTATTTGAGTGGCTGTTAGGTGTGAGTTTGTGCTCATCGAACTCAGCTGTGGCTCTCAGGTGAACCCAGCCTGAAACGAGACCGGACACCCCCCACCCCACCCCTCTGGACACCCACCACCCCATCCCTACAACACACACACACACACACACACACACACACACACACACACACACACACACACACACACACCATCGCCACCACAGGTGGTTTAGGTGCTTCATGTTGCTGCCTTCACCATGCACTACACTACATCTCTGGTAGGCCAGGTGCTCCACATCAGCGTCCACAAGACATGAAAAGGTTTAAAGGCGCATGAGTGCATTCCCCCCGTACACAACCATGCATATTGCTCTGCACATCAGGACAGTGCTGTGGGCACCTGATGTGGCGTCAGCAGTTACTGTAGATACTGCTGCTGCTGATGCTGCTTCTGCTGCTGGGTTTCGTGGAGGTGTGTGTGAGAGTGTTGTCTAAATGCAGGTAGATGGAAAGAATCTGCAACAAAAGGTGAAAATAATGTGCCACTGTGTATTCCAGGTGTGTGTGTGTGTGTGTGTGTGTGTGTGTGTGTGTGTGTGTCTCTGTGACTGAGTGAGTGAGTGAGTATGGTATATATCTAACAGTGTTACCAGAGGGGTGTGTGTGTGTGTGTGTGTGTGTGTGTGTGTGTGTGTGTGTGTGTGTATGTAATTGCGCATTTCAGAGGTGTGTGTGTGTATCACTGTTTGTGTGTTTGTGTGTGTAATGTGATGTCTTCCATTGCAGGTAGAATGTAAGAAGGCCCAACCAAAGGAGGTGATGTTCCCCCCGGGGGCCAGAGGACGAGCCAGAGGTCTGCCCTACACCATGGACGCCTTCATGCTGGGGATGGGCATGCTTAGTGAGTACACACACATACACACACACACACACACACACAGTCACTCAATCAGTACAAGCACATACATACACAGTTAGACACACACACACACTGAGGGCCAGATGTACTAACGCTTTTGCGCCCACTTCAGGCGTATTTGTTTCGCAACTTGCGTGTAAAATCATTGCGAGGTATGTACAAACAGGCCGCAATGATGTAAAAGCGCAATCTGCCTGTCGCGGGAGCTGAAAATGTCTAATTGCGCTTTTCGTGTCATGCATATGCATTCATGGGAGGATCCAGGGGAAAGTGGGAGTTTAGCGTAAAAAGATGGGAGGGGAAGAGTAAAGAGCGCCTAATTATGTATTCCGCGGTATGTACAAAGACTGCTCCTGAAAGCGCACGTCTATTCTGCGCCTAAATACTTGCGCCTTGTAAAAGCAGGTGTTAATCCAAATTGAAGTTCAATGCTTCAATAAGAGAACCTTTCAAAGACAACAGAATCGCTATTTAGAGCACCAGTTTTGCAAGTCTTTGTAGGCTACTATCAAAAGCAACATTAACTTTCGTTGGCCTTTCGAATGTCTTACTTTCACTTTCACGTCATTCACTTAAACTTTCCTACTTGCTAGATTTGACCAATTTTCCATAGCCTACGTTCACAAGTAGTTTGACTAGAACTACTGATCTTCATTATCTCCCTGCTCGTTGACATCTTATCATCTATGGTATTATTTCATGATCGCTAAACGTTTGATTCTTTTTAATGTTGTCATCAGTTAACTTCATTCAACTGCGCTTGTAGGCTCTGCCATTCAGTTGTGGACGTTCGTAAATTGCGTTTATGGGCGGAGTATGGCAGAGAAAGGCGCAGTTTACACCAAGGATTGAACGATTGATAAATACGACGGAAACTTGGGTCTGTCAGCGTTCGCAGTCTGCGGTTTGTCCATGGCGCTGATAATGTTACGTTCGCAAATGTACGTACATCTGGCCCTCAGTGACTACTCGCTCACACACACATACACACACACACACAAACACACACGCGCTGAGTGGGTACACGCTCACACACAGACATACACACACACACAGACACACACACACACTGAGTCAGTACACGCACACACATACACAGACATATACACACACTCGTGCTGAGAGAGTACACGGACACACACACACACACACACACACACACACACACACACACACACACACACACACACACACACACACACACACACACACACACAAACACACACACACACACACTAACAAGTAGGCTGTCCTATTTAAGTTGATGACAGAGAGCAAACAGAAGAAACACAAAAGAAGGTCTGACTCGAAAACAGAAGTGCCCAAAAGTTTGTGTAAGTAAGTCAATGTCGTTAGAATATTTAAAACCCCGAACCACTCGAGCGAACATTCCCCAACTTATCAGTGCTTCCCCACAGATGCCTCCCCCAGGAGGAGTGTATTCATAAGAGCATGCAAACCGTGGCGCAGCCTTAAGAAGCTCTTTATCTAAATGAAATTAGAAAATGCAGGGTGGCGAGACACAGCCTTGCCTTAACAACAAAAAAAACGTGACAGCGATGGCGAGAGAAAGCAGAGGCCATTATTTAAAGGAACTGTACGTTTCTCACACACCAAATCTCATTAAGGGCCCCTCTCCGGTGCCTTTGTTTACTGGTGTTAATCGAGCCATTTATCTTTATTGTGCGGCTCCGTGTGCGTGTTTGCTGAAATTAATACATGTTTAAGCCGGCGCGCCGGATGGGTGTGCCCGATGGATAATTGATTTTAAAGGGAATCGGAGGCGTCGAGCCGGATAAGAAGAACATTAGCATCGTTTTTAATATGGAAGATCAGCGAGCCTGAAGGCAGCCACTAGGCCCCATCGAAAAGCCAGGGGCTTTATTTACGCATGTGCCCAGGAGAGCAGGAGCCGTGGCAGGGGAACCTCACATCTGTGCACGGGGGCTTGTTCATCTAGCCTTGTGTTCTGTTTCACTTCTTATAGCATCTCCTCACACTTCTCTTCCTTTACATTTTAAGTTTATTCATTTAGCTGAAGTTTTGATCCAAAGCCACTTACAGAAAGAGGAAATAGCATTCAAGCTACAGTGCAGAGGAGACCAAAGCTAGGAATTACTACTGCATGTCAATACTATTACTAGAGGATAAGAGTGCCAACATTATAAGTGCTAGTCAAAGTGTGGTAGGAGGAGAGAGTGGTAGATGAAGGAGGTAGAGGAGGGAAGAGAGGGATGTGTATCTTCCTTTTCAGTCTGTTTGTTTTCTGCCTTCCATCTTGGTTCTTCTCTGTTTCAGCCTATTGATACAGTTTTCCTTGTGACTCACACACACACACACACACACACACACACACACACACACACACACACACACACACACACACACATACACACACACACACACACACACACACACACACACACACACACACGCACACACACGCACACGCACACACACACACACACATCCACTAAACTGGTCTAGTGAATTCCTCATGGACTCTGAAACTGTGCTCATTTTCTGTTTGTTTGTTTTATGGTCTCCCAGGTTACCCAAACATTGTGGCGACATATGGCCGTGGATACACTGGATTTGCCCCCAGCTATAGCTACCAGTTTCCCGGTAAGTGATGTGAACATACTGCTCAGATGGATCCTTCTTTTTAGTAAACATTGAAATGAATAGAAGATGATTGCAAAGACACACGCAGAGTTTATTTGCAAACCCCAAATTGTGTATATGGTCGTGTTTTGGGAAGGAAGCTAGACATTTGTTTCATCTGTCTCACACAGACCAATGCATACCCAAACATACACACACACACACGCACACACACACAGACACACACACACACACAAATACACACACAGACACACACAAACACACACTCACACACACATACAAATAAGAACACACTCAGGGAGCATCTGTAATTGGCTTGGTTGTTTTTTTGGAGATAGACAAGCATTTGTGTGTGTGTGTGTGTGTGTGTGTGTAGCCGTTGGATGTTGCAGGAACAGCAACGTGACCAGTGTCTCCGTACAGTAATCTGGAGAGCCCTGTTTATGTGTGTGTGTGTGTGTGTGTGTGTGTGTGCAGCATGAAGAGCCCTGTTTGTGTGTGTGTGTGTGTGTGTGTGTGTGTGTGTGTGTGTGTGTGTATGTGTGTGTGTGTGTGTGTGTGTGTGTGTGTGTGTGTGTGTGTGTGTGTGTGTGTGTGCGTGCAACACATAGAGGCCTGCCGATGCCAGCTGATGAAAAGCTTGCCGTGTGCTTTTCCCTCCTCATTTCCTCCTCTTCTTTCACTGGGCTTTACCGCTCTGGGCCGACTCTGGGCCAACTCACAGCCATCTTTAGTCAGGAGCCGCAGGTATTCTGCAACACTCGACTCCATGGAATAATGTGCTGGGTTTAATCTGGACTCTAAAGGAAGACTGTTTCCTTGGCCGAAGCGACTTCGTGATTTTAATGTGTCTTACTAATGAGGAGTAATATCCTGTGAAGAGGCCGACCGCTGGGCTTACTTTAGCTGTCCCTCGATCTGTGAAGCTCTTGAGAAGTCCAGGACCTGGATTCAACTTCGCTGAGATAGAGGGAGATATTTTTTAAATCAGGAAGACTTGGATGGACATTCCAAACCCCACACATATGTTTCAAACACAGGAGCGGAGGTCAGCTAGCGCCTTTGGGGGTCGTAAGTCACATGCTTTATTGACAGCCAATCATCCCATAACCATTAAATTAATTTATTGCATACGATCCATGCCCGCTGGTAAGACAGTGACAGGTGTGCCCAGGGCAAAAAAGGGACACCTAGTTCCCCAACACAGTAATAGGCTCTGGACACAGAAATTGGGTTCATGTTAAGGTCAAGATGCACCTTATTGTCCTGTATTGTGGGAAATGTAGTTCCACCCATGAAGCATCCAGACTGCTACAGGAACAGGAACAGACTGCTACAGGAACAGGAGATATATTGTGTCTAAACACATAATTATCAAATCATACCGTTAATAAGAGATAGTTCAAGTATATGAAGAGTCTTTACTCAATCAAAACAACACAACTGCAATTTGATTGATATTACCTGAAATACACAATTAAATGACATGACTTTTTAATGTTTTAAAAATGGAGATATAGCATTTTTGGAACCAAACTCTTCATATGCAAACATTAAATAGATGCAAAGCTATCATGCAGATGCAAAAGTAAAGAGTGCCACAACTGCAATAGAGAGACACACTACAGACACAAAATGATCAATCATCGGCCCATAACTGAAATGAATCCATATGGATCCATGTCTATTCTACTTGCTGAAATTCAGTGGGCTTCTGTCAGAGGTAAACGGTGACAGACTCTGATAGTGGTGAGGTGTTGTGTTGTGTGTGTTGTGAGAGTGTGTGTGTTGTGTGTTGTGAGAGTGTGTGTTGTGTGTTGTGAGAGTTTGTGTTGTGAGGGTGTGTGTGTTGTGTGTGGTGAGAGTGTGTGTTGTGAGGGTGTGTGTGTTGTGTGTGGTGAGGGTGTGTGTGGTGAGGGTGTGTGTTGTGAGGGTGTGTGTGTTGTGTGTGGTGAGAGTGTGTGTGGTGAGGGTGTGTGTGGTGAGGGTGTGTGTGGTGAGAGTGTGTGTTGTGAGGGTGTGTGTGTTGTGTGTGGTGAGAGTGTGTATGGTGAGGGTGTGTGTGTTGTGAGGGTGTGTGTGTTGTGTGTGGTGAGAGTGTGTGTTGTGAGGGTGGGAGGCAGGAGGACCTGCGATGTGGCCTGGAGGGCTGGGGGCTGGCAGATCAGCCCACCGGGCAACAGAGAGAGGGAGATGCCCACGGGCGATACAAAAAACAGCATGCCAGCCTGTCTGTGTGTGTGTGTGTGTGTGTGTGTGTGTGTGTGTGTGTGTGTGTTTG
>NW_027468870.1:19470484-19472984 GCF_046254945.1 Alosa pseudoharengus | reverse complement strand
CCAGTTAGAGGCTCACACTCATGATTTGATTGTTTTTGTTGTCATTGTTATTGAACTGTTGTTATATTGTTATTACATTGCATTGATGTAGTTGTTGTGTTTTCTCTGCTCACCATATGTCAGTGAGATGCCACACACACACACACACACACACACACACACACACACACACACACACACACACACACACACACACATACAGTGGTTGTTGTGAGCATAGGGATGCAGTGTAGTGATGATTAGTTAGTTCCTAAGGCCAGAGCAGACCCAGATCAAAATCAGACACATACGTACACAGTTAATATAACACACACACACACACACACACACACACACATGCCTATAAACACACACACTACTTACACACACAGCCGATGCACATCAAATGCCGTCAGTGACCTTGGCGCTGAGCGGGCAAGGTGAGCAGGCGTGTGTGTGTGTGTGTGTGTGTGTGTGTGTGTGTGTGTGTGTGTGTGTGTGTGTGTGTGTGTGTGTGTGTGTGTGTGTGTGTGTGTGTGTATGTTTAGGCTCCTCTCTGCTGCTCAAGGGGGATTTCCAGTAATCTGTGCACTGCCGGAGGTTAAAGAAGCAGTCAGAGTAGAGCATGAGCTCATGTTGTTTTGGGGCTCTCCAGATAAGCCTGGGGGCAGGAGGGGGCAAGATGGGGCAGCAAGGGGCAGGAGGGGGCAGCAGGAGGGCGCAGAGAGACGTGACGTTACAAGTCTGTGTCACTTTGGATAAAAGCATTCGCTAAATACCAGTCAACTTTAACTTCTTTAACTACTTTAACTTGAATTTTAACTACTTTAACTACTTTAACTTGAACTTTAACTACTTTAACTGCTTTAACTTTAACTTCTTTAACTACTTTAACTTAAATGTTAACTACTTTAACTTTAACTACTTTAACTATTTTAACTTTAACTACTTCAACTACTTTAACTTGAATTTTAACAACTTTAACTATAACTACTTTAACTGCTTTAACTTGAACTACTTTAAATGCTTTAACTTGAACTACTTTAACTTTAACTACTTTAACTACTTTAACTACTTTAACTGCTTTAACTTTAACTACTTTAACTGGTTTAACTTGAACTACTTTAACTTAAGCTTTTGACTCCCTCCCTGACTTTTCTCTGCGGCTCTGTTCAACATTAATTTTAAACACAGATCAAATATGTGTTTTTAGTTCTCAATGAAGTTGTCCCCCCATGTGCTGAAAGACATTTACAAATGTACTTACAATAGAGGATTGATTTTTCAATTTCTTTAATAAAACAAAGAGGAGAAAATTGCCCAGTCCCATAACTGCTTTCCACACACACACACACACACACACACACACACACACACACACACACACACACCTACAATCACTTTCAATTGATTGTCCAATTCAATTGGACACACACACACACACAAGAGGAGGACACACACAAGTGCACACACATTCACACTGATTTAATTAAAGAATTGAAGAAGACAAAAGGGAAATTAGCAATTACAAGAGTTTTAGGTTTGAGAAAATAATGAGTCCATTGTTGTAAGAGAATGTGGAGAGATGAGAGACAGAGACAGGGACACAGTGGAAACAGCAGCAGAGTTCTATCTGCTATGGACATAGTCTTCACTCACGCCCCTGTCCACTGATCCTGCAAGTCACACATCATCTCACTCTGACAGGAGTTTACACACACACACACACACACACACACACACAGACACACACACACACACACACACACACACACACACACACACACACACACACACACACACACATACACAAATACAAATACATACACTTCTTTTCACACTCTTACCTACACATCTTGACAGCCACACACACACACACACACACACACACACACACACACTCAGAGAGCAACGCTTGCCTCTCTGTCAGTGGCATGTCTCTGGGCTGATCCGTGCTCAAAGGGCCGACACACTCCCTCATCTTTATTTGACACGAGTCGATGCTCCTGCAGCCCTAAATCACTTTAACTTGAATTTTAACTACTTTAACTACTTTAACTTGAACTTTAACTACTTTAACTGCTTTAACTTTAACTTCTTTAACTACTTTAACTTAAATTTTAACTACTTTAACTTTAACTACTTTAACTATTTTAACTTTAACTACTTCAACTACTTTAACTTGAATTTTAACAACTTTAACTATAACTACTTTAACTGCTTTAACTTGAACTACTTTAAATGCTTTAACTTGAACTACTTTAACTTTAACTACTTTAACTACTTTAACTACTTTAACTGCTTTAACTTTAACTACTTTAACTGGTTTAACTTGAACTACTTTAACTTAAGCTTTTGACTTCCTCCCTGACTTTTCTCTGCGGCTCTGTTCAACATTAATTTTAAACACAGATCAAATATGTGTTTTTAGTTCTCAATGAAGTTGTCCCCCCATGTGCTGAAAGACATTTACAAATGTACTTACAATAGAGGATTGATTTTTCAATTTCTTTAATAAAAC